>NC_058087.1:72186575-72417752 GCF_014858855.1 Bufo gargarizans
CACAGCCCGGGGTAAACGTCAGCAGGCCATTCTGAAACTCATATGTTTGGGGGACAGGCCCCACACCGCACAGGAGTTGTGGCGGGGTATAGAACAACAGACCGACGAGTGGTTGCTGCCGGTGAGCCTCAAGCCCGGCCTGGTGGTGTGTGATAATGGGCGAAATCTCGTTGCAGCTCTGGGACTAGCCAATTTGACGCACATCCCTTGCTTGGCGCATGTGCTGAATTTGGTGGTGCAGAAGTTCATTCACAACTACCCCGACATGTCAGAGCTGCTGCATAAAGTGCGGGCCGTCTGTTCGCGCTTCCGGCGTTCACATCCTGCTGCTGCTCGCCTGTCTGCGCTACAGCGTAACTTCGGCCTTCCCGCTCACCGCCTCATATGCGACGTGCCCACCAGGTGGAACTCCACCTTGCACATGCTGGACAGACTGTGCGAGCAGCAGCAGGCCATAGTGGAGTTTCAGCTGCAGCACGCACGGGTCAGTCGCACTACAGAACAGCACCACTTCACCACCAATGACTGGGCCTCCATGCGAGACCTGTGTGCCCTGTTGCGCTGTTTCGAGTACTCCACCAACATGGCCAGTGGCGATGACACCGTTATCAGCGTTACAATACCACTTCTATGTCTCCTTGAGAAAACACTTAGGGCGATGATGGAAGAGGAGGTGGCCCAGGAGGAGGAGGAGGAGGAGGAGGAAGAGGGGTCATTTTTAGCACTTTCAGGCCAGTCTCTTCGAAGTGACTCAGAGGGAGGTTTTTGGCAACAGCAGAGGCCAGGTACAAATGTGGCCAGCCAGGGCCCACTACTGGAGGACGAGGAGGACGAGGATGAGGAGGAGGTGGAGGAGGATGAGGATGAAGCATGGTCACAGCGGGGTGGCACCCAACGCAGCTCGGGTCCATCACTGGTGCGTGGCTGGGGGGAAAGGCAGGACGATGACGATACGCCTCCCACAGAGGACAGCTTGTCCTTATCCCTGGGCAGCCTGGCACACATGAGCGACTACATGCTGCAGTGCCTGCGCAACGACAGCAGAGTTGCCCACATTTTAACCTGTGCGGACTACTGGGTTGCCACCCTGCTGGATCCACGCTACAAAGACAATGTGCCCACCTTACTTCCTGCACTGGAGCGTGATAGGAAGATGCGCGAGTACAAGCGCACGTTGGTAGACACGCTACTGAGAGCATTCCCAAATGTCACAGGGGAACAAGTGGAAGCCCAAGGCCAAGGCAGAGGAGGAGCAAGAGGTCGCCAAGGCAGCTGTGTCACGGCCAGCTCCTCTGAGGGCAGGGTTAGCATGGCAGAGATGTGGAAAACTTTTGTCAACACGCCACAGCTAACTGCACCACCACCTGATACGCAACGTGTTAGCAGGAGGCAACATTTCACTAACATGGTGGAACAGTACGTGTGCACACCCCTCCACGTACTGACTGATGGTTCGGCCCCATTCAACTTCTGGGTCTCTAAATTGTCCACGTGGCCAGAGCTAGCCTTTTATGCCTTGGAGGTGCTGGCCTGCCCGGCAGCCAGCGTTTTGTCTGAACGTGTATTCAGCACGGCAGGGGGCGTCATTACAGACAAACGCAGCCGCCTGTCTACAGCCAATGTGGACAAGCTGACGTTCATAAAAATGAACCAGGCATGGATCCCACAGGACCTGTCCGTCCCTTGTCCAGATTAGACATTAACTACCTCCCCATAACCATATATTATTGGACTCCAGGGCACTTCCTCATTCAATCCTATTTTTATTTTCATTTTACCATTATATTGCGAGGCTACCCAAAGTTGAATGAACCTCTCCTCTGCCTGTGTGCTAGGCCTAAATATATGCCAATGGACTGTTGCAGTGGTGGGTGACGTGAAGCCTCATTCTCTGCTATGACATGCAGACTGATTCTCTGCTGACATGAAGCCAGATCCTCTGTTACGGGAGCTCTCTCCTCTGCCTGGGTGCTGGGCCTAAATTTATGACAATTGACTGTTGCAGTGGTGGGTGACGTGAAGCCTGATTCTCTGCTATGATATGAAGACTGATTCTCTGCTGACATGAAGCCAGATTGTCTGTTACGGGACCTTTCTCCTCTGCCTGGGTTCTGGGCCTAAATTTATGAAAATTGACTGTTGCAGTGGTGGGTGACGTGAAGCCTGATTCTCTGCTATGATATGAAGACTGATTCTCTGCTGACATGAAGCCAGATTGTCTGTTACGGGACCTTTCTCCTCTGCCTGGGTTCTGGGCCTAAATTTATGACAATGGACTGTTGCAGTGGTGGCTGACGTGAAGCCTGATTCTCTGCTATGACATGCAGACTGATTCTCTGCTGTCATGAAGCCAGATTGTCTGTTACGGGACCTCTCTGCTCTGCCTGTGTGCTAGGCCTAAATATATGCCAATGGACTGTTGCAGTGGTGGCTGACGTGAAGCCTCATTCTCTGCTATGACATGCAGACTAATTCTCTGCTGACATGAAGCCAGATTGTCTGTTACGGGACCTCTCTCCTCTGCCTGGGTGCTGGGCCTAAATTTATGACAATGGACTGTTGCAGTGGTGGCTGACGTGAAGCCTGATTCTCTGCTATGACATGCAGACTAATTCTCTGCTGACATGAAGCCAGATTGTCTGTTACGGGACCTCTCTCCTCTGCCTGGGTGCTGGGCCTAAATATATGCCAATGGACTGTTGCAGTGGTGGCTGACGTGAAGCCTCATTCTCTGCTATGACATGCAGACTAATTCTCTGCTGTCATGAAGCCAGATTGTCTGTTACGGGACCTCTCTGCTCTGCCTGTGTGCTAGGCCTAAATATATGCCAATGGACTGTTGCAGTGGTGGGTGACGTGAAGCCTCATTCTCTGCTATGACATGCAGACTGATTCTCTGCTGACATGAAGCCAGATTGTCTGTTACGGGACCTCTCTGCTCTGCCTGTGTGCTAGGCCTAAATATATGCCAATGGACTGTTGCAGTGGTGGGTGACGTGAAGCCTCATTCTCTGCTATGACATGCAGACTGATTCTCTGCTGACATGAAGCCAGATTGTCTGTTACGGGACCTCTCTGCTCTGCCTGTGTGCTAGGCCTAAATATATGCCAATGGACTGTTGCAGTGGTGGCTGACGTGAAGCCTCATTCTCTGCTATGACATGCAGACTAATTCTCTGCTGACATGAAGACAGATTCTCTGTTACGGGACCTCTCTCCTCTGCCTGGGTGCCGGGGCCTAAATATCTGAGAATGGACTGTTCCAGTGGTGGGTGACGGGAAGCCAGATTCTCTGCTATGGAACCTCTCTCCAATTGATTTTGGTTAATTTTTATTTATTTAATTTTTATTTTAATTCATTTCCCTATCCACATTTGTTTGCAGGGGATTTACCTACATGTTGCTGCCTTTTGCAGCCCTCTAGCTCTTTCCTGGGCTGTTTTACAGCCTTTTTAGTGCCGAAAAGTTCGGGTCCCCATTGACTTCAATGGGGTTCGGGTTCGGGACGAAGTTCGGATCGGGTTCGGATCCCGAACCCGAACATTTCCGGGATGTTCGGCCGAACTTCTCGAACCCGAACATCCAGGTGTTCGCTCAACTCTACTTATAAGATATCAAAATTTTTAAAAATACATTATTTCAGACATATAAATGAATCACCTATCCGTGGGTCCAGCAACTGGACCACCACCAATTTCTGGGACCACTATCCTCCCCCAGTTAGATGTGTGCACTATCGAGCATAGGACAAGGATATACATTGAAGGGTTGATGTACAGGTCCTTCTAAAAAAATTAGCATATTGTGATAAAGTTCATTATTTTCTGTAATGTACTTATAAACATTAGACTTTCATATATTTTAGATTCATTGCAGACAACTGAAGTAGTTCAAGCCTTTTATTGTTTTAATATTGATGATTTTGGCATACAGCTCATGAAAACCCCAAATTCCTATCTAATTCCTAAATTAGCATATCATGAAAAGGTTCTCTAAACAAGCTATTAACCTAATCATCTGAATCAACTAATTAACTCTAAACACCTGCAAAAGATTCCTGAGGCTTTTAAAAACTCCCAGCCTGGTTCATTACTCAAAACCGCAATCATGGGTAAGACTGCCGACCTGACTGCTGTCCAGAAGGCCATCATTGACACCCTCAAGCAAGAGGGTAAGACACAAAGAAATTTCTGAACGAATAGGCTGTTCCCAGAGTGCTGTATCAAGGCACCTCAGTGGGAAGTCTGTGGGAAGGAAAAAGTGTGGCAGAAAACGCTGCACAACGAGAAGAGGTGACCGGACCCTGAGGAAGATTGTGGAGAAGGACTGATTCCAGACCTTGGGGGACCTGCGGAAGCAGAGGACTGAGTCTGGAGTAGAAACATCCAGAGCCACCGTGTACAGGCGTGTGCAGGAAATGGGTGTCATGGTCTTACCTTCTTGCTGTTCTCCTTCGTTTGACATGTGCTGGCGGCCATCTTGGTTTCTGGGTTTCTTGTAGCCTCCCACCCTGCGGCTTCTCCTTCCCACTGGGAGGAGCTGGATGCCTAGCTCATATATATAGGAGGTCTGTGGCTTCAGTTCCTTGCTTGGTCCTCCTGTGTTCACATGCTTCTAAGACTGCTGCTGCTTCTGGTTCCTGATCCTGGCCTCGTCTGACTACCCCGCTGGTTCCTGATCCTGGCTTCGTCTGACTACCCCGCTGGTTCCTGATCCTGGCTTCGTCTGACTACCCTTCTGGTTCCTGACCTCTGGCTACGCAAGACCCTGCTTCGGTTTAGCCATCCGTTTGGACTTTTGCTTACAGCTTGATTTTCAATAAAGCCTTCTTATTTCCACTCATCTCTTGTTGTACGTCTGGTTCATGGTTCCATGACATTAGGACCAAGCCATGAATTCTGACGGTACAGGGCCATCCTCGCTAACTACGCTGGTTGCCAGACTTGATCAGCAGGATCACCTGTTGGGTCGGTTCGCTGTGGCGTTGCAAACCCTGCTTGAACGCACGGCTCATTTCGCTTCCGTTGCCGATGGGTCGGTTGTCGCTCCTGGGCCCGCTCCTACTGCCGCTCCGGTTGTTGCGCCAGAGTCTACCCCGACACCTGTTGCTGCGCCTGCGGTGTCTCGGGGTATGACCGGTTCTGCCCCCCTTCCACAGCGCTTTGGGGGAGAGCCAACTCAGTGCCGAGGTTTCCTTAACCAGGTGGGCATTTATTTCGAGTTGCTGCCACATGCCTTTCCTACTGAGAGATCAAAGGTGGGCTTCTTGATCTCGCTGCTCTCGGACAAGGCCTTGGCCTGGGCCAGCCCTTTATGGGAGAACAACAATCCGGTGGTTGCCGAGTTTTCCGGTTTTGTTGCTTCTCTTCGGAAGGTATTCGATGTGCCGGCTCGTGCTGCCTCTGCTGCGAAGCTCCTTATGTCCATCAGACAGGGTTCACGATCCGTAGCTGAATACGCCATTGAGTTTCGTACCCTGGCAGCAGAGGTGGGCTGGAATAATGAGGCTCTGGTCGCTGCTTTCTCTCATGGTCTCTCGGATGCCTTGAAGGATGAGGTTGCAGCTAAGGACCTACCAGTGGAGCTCGAGTCTCTTATTTCTTTCCTGATTTTGATTGACACCAGACTCAGGGAGAGACCTTCCTTTAAGGAGAGCCTGCGGAGGTCTTCTAACAGATTGGCGCCTACGTTTGCTGTCCCACCCGTGCCTCCCTCTCCTCCCACGCCTCCTGGGGATGACTTGTCTGGGGGTGAACCCATGCAGCTGGGGTTTGCTCGCCTGTCCGAGGGGGAGAGGGTACTCCGGAGACACGAGGGCCGATGCATGTACTGTGGTCTCGGTGGGCATTTTCGGTTGGCATGTCCGAACCGTCCGGGAAACGCTCGCACCTGAGATCCTGTCGGGGGCAGATCTTGGGTGGAGTCTCCTCGTCCCCGGTTTCCCGTGTTGACAAACCACTGATCACTGTTGTCCTCTCCTGGGTCGGGGGCTCGGTGACGACCCAGGCGTTGGTGGACTCTGGTGCTGGTGGTTTGTTCATTGATGGTGTGTTCGCTGCCGCCAATTCCATTCCTCTGCAGCCTCGAGGTTCCCCACTGGCTCTTGAGGCGATAGACGGCAGACCCCTTCTGCCGCCACACGTGACTCATGAGACCCTTCCAGTGGGGATAGCCATTGGTGCCGTTCACAGAGAGTCGGTCTGTCTCCAGGTGATTTCGTCTCCACACTACTCGGTGGTCTTGGGGTACCCCTGGCTCCAGAAGCATAATCCGACTTTCGATTGGAGATCGGCCGAGATCCTCTCGTGGTCACCGCAGTGTGGGGCTAGTTGCATCCATGGGCCTGTCAAAATGCTGTGTACTTCCTCGGACTCTCTGTTGCCTCCTGAATACGAAGAGTAACGGGATGTATTCGATAAGGTGCGCGCGGTTGCCCTACCTCCGCACCGCCCATACGATTGTGCCATAGAGTTACAATCTGGTGCAGTTCCTCCTCGTGGCAAAGTCTATCCACTGTCGGTAGCGGAGAATGAGGCCATGGAGGAGTACGTGAGGGAGGCGCTTTCACGCGGACACATTCGCAAATCCTCGTCCCCGGCAGGGGCTGGATTTTTCTTTGTGAAAAAGAAGGGCGGTGAGTTGAGGCCTTGCATCGATTACAGGGGTCTCAATCGCATCACGATCAAGAATGCTTACCCGATACCCTTGATTTCCGAGCTGTTCGATCGCCTCAAAGGGGCCACGGTCTTTACCAAACTCGACCTGAGGGCGGCATATAACCTGGTAAGGATCAAGGCGGGCGATGAGTGGAAGACCGCGTTTAACACCAGGACCGGTCATTATGAATCCTTGGTTATGCCCTTTGGGTTGTGCAATGCGCCCGCAGTCTTCCAGGAATTCATCAACAATGTTTTCCGTGACCTGTTGCAGCAGTGTGTGGTGGTCTATTTGGATGACATCTTGGTATATTCTGAATCCATGGAGGCCCACATTATGGATGTCAGACGAGTGTTGCAACGGTTACGAGAGAACAGGCTGTTCGGTAAGCTTGAGAAATGCGAATTTCACCGATCCCAGGTAACCTTCTTAGGTTACATCATTTCCGCTGAGGGGTTCTCCATGGATCCTGAGAAGGTTTCGGCTGTCTTACAGTGGCCCCAGCCCAGTGGTCTCCGTGCCCTGCAGCGCTTTTTGGGCTTCGCCAATTATTATCGGAAGTTCATCAGGGACTTTTCTATGCTAGCCAAGCCTCTCACGGATCTGACCCGGAAGGGCAGTAATTTCCAGGTCTGGCCGCTCGAGGCCATCCGAGCTTTTGAGGCTCTAAAGTCTGCCTTTGTGTCGGCTCCGATTCTGTCGCATCCCAACCCTGGGTTGCCCTTTGTCCTCGAGGTGGACGCGTCTGAGACGGGAGTAGGCGCCATTCTGTCTCAGCGTAGAACACCAGAGGGTCCTCTGCTTCCTTGTGGGTTTTACTCCCGGAAACTGTCTTCCGCGGAGTGCAACTATCAGATTGGTGACAGGGAGTTATTGGCCATCGTGCAGGCCCTTAACGAATGGAGGCACTTGCTCGAGGGTTCGGTGGTTCCGGTTCTCATCCTGACGGACCACAAGAATCTGACCTACCTTTCTGAGGCCAAGAGATTGACACCACGTCAGGCCAGATGGGCTCTGTTCTTGTCACGTTTTAATTACGTGGTCTCCTACCTACCCGGTTCCAAGAACATCAGAGCGGATGCCTTATCACGGCAGTACTCCGAGCTGTCCGGGGAGGAGTCGATTCCGACTTCTGTCATACCTCCGAATCAGATCCTGGCCGCCATTCGCACCAGCCTGACCTCTCCCCTGGGTGAGCAGATTTTGGCGGCTCAATCTGGCAGATGTTTTGTGCCTGAGGAGTTGCGCACTCGGTTGTTGCGAACCTACCATAACTCCAAGGCCGCGGGGCATCCTGGAAAGAATCAGCTGTCCTGGGCTGTTTCACGTCTGTTCTGGTGGCCTTCTCTACGTTCCGACATCGCCGCATATGTAGCGGCATGCTCCGTTTGTGCCCAGAGTAAGTCCCCTCGGCACCTTCCGTTGGGCCTTTTGCAACCCATAGCCACCGGGGAGCGCCCATGGTCACACCTGGGGATGGATTTCATTGTGGACCTCCCTGCATCCCGAGGCCATACGGTCATTCTCATGATAGTGGATCGGTTTTCCAAAATGTGCCACTGTGTTCCTCTCAAGAAGTTACCCTCTGCACAAGAGTTGGCCACGATTTTCGCCAGGGAGGTCTTCCGGTTGCACGGTTTGCCCAAGGAGATTGTGTCGGATCGGGGGAGTCAGTTTGTGTCCAGGTTCTGGCGCGCCTTTTGCTCCCAGTTGGGGATTCATCTCTCTTTCTCCTCGGCCTACCACCCTCAGTCCAATGGGGCCGCAGAACGATCCAATCAGGCCTTGGAGCAATTCCTTCGTTGCTATGTCTCCGATCACCAAGACAATTGGGTTGACCTCCTGCCTTGGGCTGAGTTTGCCAGGAACACGGCGGTGAACTCTTCCTCTGGGACGTCTCCCTTCATGGCCAATTATGGGTTCCAACCTGCCGTGTTACTGGAGGTATTCTCTCCCCAGGATATTCCGGCTGTGGAGGATCATCTTTCCGTCCTACGTGCTTCTTGGGTACAGATCCAGAGGTCCCTTGAGGTCTCTGCGCAGCGCCAGAGACTCCAGGCTGATCGCAGACGAGCGCCCGCTCCTTCCTACCAGGTCGGAGACCGTGTATGGTTGTCCACCCGCAACCTCAACCTTCGAGTGCCCACTCCCAAGCTGGCGCCTCGCTTTGTTGGTCCCTTCCGAGTGCTTCGCAGGGTAAACCCGGTAGCCTATGCCCTTGCACTTCCTCCTGGCATGCGGATCTCCAACGTGTTTCATGTCTCCCTGTTGAAGCCATTGGTGTGTAATCGTTTCACTTCCTCGGTTCCTCGGCCCCGTCCGGTCCAAGTGGGCAATCGTGAGGAATATGAGGTGAGCAATATCCTGGACTCACGCCTGGTCCGCGGTCGGTTGCAGTTTTTGGTCCATTGGCGTGGTTATGGTCCAGAGGAGCGTTCCTGGGTTCCCTCCGCAGATGTCCATGCTCCTGCTTTGCTCCGAGCCTTCCACGCACGCTTCCCTCAGAAACCGTTCCTTACTCCGCGGAGGAGGGGCCCTTGAGGGGGAGGTACTGTCATGGTCTTACCTTCTTGCTGTTCTCCTTCGTTTGACATGTGCTGGCGGCCATCTTGGTTTCTGGGTTTCTTGTAGCCTCCCACCCTGCGGCTTCTCCTTCCCACTGGGAGGAGCTGGATGCCTAGCTCATATATATAGGAGGTCTGTGGCTTCAGTTCCTTGCTTGGTCCTCCTGTGTTCACATGCTTCTAAGACTGCTGCTGCTTTTGGTTCCTGATCCTGGCCTCGTCTGACTACCCCGCTGGTTCCTGATCCTGGCTTCGTCTGACTACCCCGCTGGTTCCTGATCCTGGCTTCGTCTGACTACCCTTCTGGTTCCTGACCTCTGGCTACGCAAGACCCTGCTTCGGTTTAGCCATCCGTTTGGACTTTTGCTTACAGCTTGATTTTCAATAAAGCCTTTTTATTTCCACTCATCTCTTGTTGTACGTCTGGTTCATGGTTCCATGACAATGGGCTACAGGTGCCGCATTCCCCAGGTCAAGCCACTTTTGAACCAGAAACAGCGGCAGAAGCGCCTGACCTGGGCTACAGAGAAGCAGCACTGGACTGTTGCTCAGTGGTCCAAAGTACTTTTTTCGGATGAAAGCAAATTTTGCATGTCATTCGGAAATCAAGGTGCCAGAGTCTGGAGGAAGACTGGGGAGAGGGAAATGCCAAAATGCCTGAAGTCCGGTGTCAAGTACCCACAGTCAGTGATGGTCTGGGGTGCCATGTCAGCTGCTGGTGTTGGTCCACTGTGTTTTATCAAGGGTAGGGTCAATGCAGCTAGCTATCAGGAGATTTTGGAGCACTTCATGCTTCCATCTGCTGAAAAGCTTTATGGAGATGAAGATGTCATTTTTCAGCACGACCTGGCACCTGCTCACAGTGCCAAAACCACTGGTAAATGGTTTACTGACCATGGTATTACTGTGCTCAATTGGCCTGCCAACTCTCCTGACCTGAACCCCATAGAGAATCTGTGGGATATTGGGAAGAGAAAGTTGAGAGACGCAAGACCCAACACTCTGGATGAGCTTAAGGCCGCTATCGAAGCATCCTGGGCCTCCATAACACCTCAGCAGTGCCATAGGCTGATTGCCTCCATGCCACGCCGCATTGAAGCAGTCATTTCTGCAAAAGGATTCCCGACCAAGTATTGAGTGCATAACTGAACATAATTATTTGAAGGTTGACTTTTTTTGTATTAAAAACACTTTTCTTTTATTGGTCGGATGAAATATGCAAATTTTTTAGATAGGAATTTGGGGTTTTCATGAGCTGTATGCCAAAATCATCAATATTAAAACAATGAAAGGCTTGAACTACTTCAGTTGTGTGTAATGAATCTAAAATATATGAAAGTCTAATGTTTATCAGTACATTACAGAAAAGAATGAACTTTATCACATTATGCTAATTTTTTTTAGAAGGACCTGTATACGACTCCATGAGAGGTACAGAAACAGCTGTTTCCAAAACTCCCTTAGCCCTCTTTGTGCAGCCCCGTGGTCATGCTGCGGCCCGCAAAATCGGGCCGCAATGCACGAGCACAGTCCGTGGGCAGCCGCGGCAGATCGCAAAAAGATAGGACATGTTCTATCTTTTTGCGGAACAGAAGTACGGGACGAAACCCCATGTAAGCACTCCGTAGTGCTTTTGTAGGGTTCCGTTCCGTGGTTCCGTTCCGCACCATTCCGCATCTCCCGATTTGCGGACCCATTGAAGTGAATGGGTCCGCATACGTGATGCGGAATGCACACGGAACGGCGCCCATGTATTGCGGATCCACAAATGCAGTCCGCAATACGGCAATGGGGCGCACATGCCGTGTGAAAGAGGCCTTAAAGTTATATGGAAACACCATGCACATGCTCAGCCTGTGCTCCATACACCTCCACCCCCATGGCAGCTGTTGGGAAAGGATAACATCTTTCATCTAACCCATGGACAAACAGCACTATAAATGCATCAATTCTGCTTAAAGGGGACATTTATCAAAACTGGTGTAAAGGAGAACTGGCTTAGTTGCCCATAGCAACCAGATTCCACCTTTCATTTTTCAGAGCTCCTTTGGAAAATGAAAGCTAGAATCGGATTGGTTGCTATGGGCAACTAAACCACTTCTACTTTACACCAGTTTGATAAATGACCCCAGAAATCCTCAAAAAACACTTTGAAGGTGAAAAGGTCAGGGTGATGAAAGCACACATTTAGGCTACATGCACACGACCGTTGTGTGTTTTGCGGTCTGCAAATCGCGGATCCACAAAACACGGATGGCGTCCGTGTGGAACGGCACGGACAGCCTTCAATATAACTGCCTATTCTTGTCCGCAAAGCTTGGCCAAGAATAGGACAGGTTATATTTTTTATGCGGACCACGGCACGGAGACACGGATGCGGACAGCACACGGAGTGCTGCCCGCATCTTTTGCGGCCCCATTGAAGTGAATGGGTCCGCATCCGAGCTGCAAAAACTGTGGCTCGGATGCGGACCAAAACAACGGCGGTGTGCATGAGGCCTTAGTATCATAGGGTCGGAATTTAGAATTGTGTATTTTTAAGGTGCTTCCCAGGGCCATTTATTTTTCAGTTTGAGGGCTTGTTCTTTGCAGGACAAGTTGTACTTTCTAATGGTCCCATTTAATATTGCATATGATGTAGGGGGAAGCTAGAAAATTTTTCAAGAAATTTGAGTTTTTATGGTGTTCAGTACGTGGTAAAACTTACCCATACCCTTCATTCTCTGGGTCAGTACAATTTGTGCGTTTTTCTTTTTTTTACTGAAGAAAAAAAAACTTGGGAAAAAATGTATTTTTTCTTTTCATCACTATATTCTGACCTTCATAACTTTTTTATAGTTACGTCTAATGAGCTGCGTGAGGACGATATTTAGTTGTTATTGATACCATTTCAGGGTCTGTATGACTTTTTGATCACTTCTTATTCACTTAGGCATCCCACATGCCGATTCATTGATAATGAGATAATATGTAGAAACAATTAGGGGACTCATCTGGTAGATGACCAATGGCGGGTCAACCCTTCCCAGTTCTTTCAAAAAGGGGAGCCCTGAACGGATGCGGACCCATTCGTTTTGCGGGCGGCAGCACAACCACGGGCCGCAGACGCCAGTGTGAAAGAGGCCTAAAACAGGCATAGAAAATGGTAAATGAGACTGGTCTGCCAGCTCATCACCTTCCCCGCCCACGCCATGCCCACATTTTTAGTCCTGGCATGAACTGGGGAAAGTCGCAGATTGCCTTTGCGCCACAATCTGCACTAGAAATACACCTAATATAGGGATATTTCTGTTTGATAAATCACCCCCATAATTTCTATGTGGATTATGGTATCCTAGAATATGCCTGAGGTTCCTAGTCTAATAAAGCTTTTCAAAGAAGGTGATAAAAAATCATCTACTGTTGGCAGTCTGTTCCTGTAATGATAAATGAAACGTGCCCACTGTGCTCCAGATGCTGCTAAATAAGGGAAGAGGGGAACTAATGAATGGATACAGGGTTCCTAAATAAATACACTAATAAACGAAAATGCTATCCTAGATATTGGCTCAGGATGAAATGAAATACTCCAGTAGAATGCCCACCAGAGGTAAGGGCCAAGTGAACTTCAAACAGAGGGATGTCGTCTCCAGGGAAAGTGTCCCAGATGAGAAATGGATAAATAAACCGTCAAGGCTGAAAGATGTGACAAGGGCCCAATATCTACCCGATGGCTATGTGGCTGCAGCAAGGGATACATAAAAAAAATTATATTATGAAAAATAGAATGAAAAATATACTGTATTTTTTGCCCTGTAGGATGAACTTTTCCCCCCAAAAGTGGAGGAAAGATGTCAGTACATCTTATAGGGGTGAATATTAACCCCTTAGGGACGCATGACGTACCAGTACGGCATGTTTCCCGAGTCCTTAAGGACCCATGACGTACTGGTACGTCATGAGTTTAAAACGAGATTGCGGAGCTGCGGGGGTTAATCGGGACAGAATGCCCACTGAAATCATTCAGCGGGCATCCTGTCACAATGCCAGGGGGGAAGGGGGGTCATATGACCTCCCCGGGACTAAATTACACCTGTTAATCCTGCACCTACCTATATACCTAAGACTTAGGCTGGGTTCACACCTGAGCGTTTTACAGCGCGTTCCTACGCACTGTAAAACGCACAACAGGCAAGAACCAATGATTCCCTATGGGCGTCGCGCTGTAAAACGCCCGACGCTCAAACAAGTGCTTGAGCTTTTTTTTGGGCGTTTGTCGCGCGTTCCCGCACATAGATATTCGGGAACGCGCGACAATGTGTGCACGCCTGTCTCTGTATGCGCGATTGTAAACGCCCGTACAATCGCGCATACAGAGCGCTCGTTTCAGAACGCTCAGGCGTGAACCCAGCCTTAAAGTTTAACTGTCATATTTTTTGTTGTTGGGAGTATTGGATTGTGGTGATTAATATCTCCTTGGTGGCCCTATTTAAACTTTTCACTGTGTATTCAATTACCCCTTAATTCCACAGTTTAGTTCCCTGTACTGCCTGCTTTTACCTGTGCTTAAAATAAAGTTGCTAGGCATGGTCCGTCTATCTGTTGAAGGATGGAGGACGCAGAAGCACGCAGCGTGCAAGGTCACATTACTGACAGCCAGGGACTGTAAATAAATGATTACAGCCAGGTCCTCCCCAGCAGCTGATAACAGTGCCTGGGCTGTGTGCACTTCTCCCTGTCCCTGCGCTTGGCAGACACTCCCTCACTCAGCAGAGCTGGAGAATGCAGAGTGGAAGCAGCGCAGACCAGGGAAGGGAGATCTGCCGTCTGCTCCGTGTATAAATGAAAGCAACATGTGGTAAGAGGACCCCTTTGTGCTGCAGGAGATTAACCATTTAGGGGGGAGGGCTTTGGTTACTGACACTTTTGGGGGGCTATTGTTACTGGCTAGTGAGGGCAGGCGGGATTAGCCTCAGGGGGAGGGCAGTGGCGGCCATCTTAACTGAATAGTGAAATTGCAGTTTTATGCAGACTGGTTGCTAAGGGCTGAATCTTATTAAATATGGGGTAATTCAGTCTAATAGTAACTGATTCTGGAATATCATGTTATTAGTAACTACATATATGGAAATTGAAATTAGGGTCTAAGTGTGACAGTTATCCTTTAACTTTTATTATTATGCTCCTAATACTACCAATAATAACTAACTATTTAAAATTTCCAGTACATCGCAACCATTTCCATCTATTTGATTTCTTATTGGGAGTCTCCCAACCAGATTTGTTAGTGCAGGGTAAGAGACACTAGTGCCTTTCTGGCTGCACGCTGCCAGTATAGTATGGGCACTGTGTTTCAATTGTCCCTGCACTACTTAGCTGCAACAATGTGCTGCATTAAAACTAGAGCTTCACGCCGCGGGGGATCAAACTCTAAAATGCCCCAAATAAAGTTTTTTTTCACCCCCCCTGCACCCCTGAATCGCGATCCCCCGCCCACCTCCTCTTGAATATTCATTGGTGTCCAGTGGTATACCAGAGTGTCAGCACATTGCATCACAGATGTCAGCCGTTTAACCCTTTCCATACCGTGATATGGAAGAGCAAAGGTTAACAGTCGGGAGTTCCCTCCCTCTCCGATCGGGGGGGGCTGCTGTGCCTTTGCAGCCCCCAGACAGGATGGGGTCACAGAGGGAGGGAGCCCCCTCCTTACCCTTCCCCGTCTGCTCAATTTCTCTATAGAAGTAGAGAAATTGAAACGTGGAAATGTGCAATTTTTTACAAATTTTTGGTAAATTTGGTATTTTTTTATAAATACAAATGATTTTTTTTTACTTCATTTTACTAGTGTCATGAAGTACAGTATGTGACGAAAAAACAATCACAGAATGGCCTGGATAAGTCAAAGCGTTTTAAAGTTATCAGCACTTAAAGTGACACTGGTCAGATTTGCAAAAAATGGCCAAGTCCTTAAGGTGAAATAGGACTGAGTCCGTAAGGGGTTAATAAGCGCTCATCAGTACAGCAGGATCGTGGAGCGGTGAATGCAGCATCCATGTCTGTACTCACTGCTTCCTGGTGTTCTCCTCCAGGCTCTGCATGCTGAGCTGTGACCTGCACAAAGTGCGAGGATGTCGGTGACCTCACACTGTGCGATGTTGAGCACTGGATCTCAGGAGGGGCGGAATTGATTTCTTTTTTTTTTTTTTACTGATCTGAGGTCTGATGAGGAGCTGTGGTCTAATCAGCATTGGGGATGTAATCTGAGGTCTGATCTGAGGTCTGATTGGGGGTACAATTAACATTTGGGGTCTGATCTGAGGTCCGTTTAAGGGTCTGATTAACAATGGGGGTCTGATCTGAGGTCTGTTTGGGGGTTCTGATTAACATTGCGGGTCTGAGCTACGGTCTGATTAACATTGGGGGTCTGAGCTCAGATCTGATTAACATTGGGGGTCTGATGTGAGGATTGATTAACATTGGGGATCTAATCTAAGGATTGATTAACATTAGGGGTTTGATCTGAGGTCCGATTAACATTGGGGGTCTGATTGGTGGTCTGATCTGAGGTCTGATGAAAAATATTTTTTTATTCTTATATTCTCCTCTAAAAGCTAGGTGCATCTTATGGGCAGGTGTGTCTGATAGGACGAAAAATATGATAACTGCCAGATAAAATAAAATGCTGCTGCAGATGAACTTATCAAGTCCCAAATATGTAGCGAAGCCAGCTCCACATTTACGCTAAGCAAGCTCCACAAGCATAACCATGTCAGAAAAGGCAGGTGTCGTTCTGAGTGCATCTATAGCCAGCAGCTCTAAAACGATTCTCTACTGCCCAAAATGGAAGTGGTTAATAGTACATCACCCGTAATTACCTAGGGCACGTGGACTTTGGCCTTGTTTGTCCCCATCTTGCTCCCGTTTCCCTAATATTTAATTCTCCACACACTTGTATGCAGAACCTTTGGAGTGGGGGTTCCTGCATAGGTTCCAACTACCTATTCGAATAATTGATGTAGCCAACTTGATCTGGTCCTCCTCTCTCCAAAGACCCTATAGCATCTAAATAGTCGGATTCTGTAGTAGGTGCGCCTTTCATGGTAGCCTATAATACTGTAATGAGCTAAATCACATCTCATAGTATTTTGGTGATCAGTTGGACCAATAGGTGACTAATATGTTGGGCTTGATAAATCCCCCCCCCCTCCCCCAAGGAACTGAAAAAATGTCATGTCATCAGATAGTCTATGAAAAAATGTATGAGCGCCCTGTGCATGTTCTGCACTGTTGTCAGATGGGCTACAATTTCCGTATTAGGAGGCGCACATCTCACAATAACTGTGGCACCGGTCTGTCCATGTGCCAGAACTGAATCCTACTACTCCAATATTATTCTTGAAATGATGGCTGTAATTTCCAGTTGAGGGATACAGGGTTAAAGATACAGTTGACCAGACGATGTCCAAGTGGGAAGGGTATATCGGCAATAGCCCCTCCCCCACCGCCTTGGCTCCTTCCTTTATCTCTTTCTGGAGTACTGCAGAAATGGAAATGTTTTTTTACTTAAATAGATAACCTTCAGAGAAGGTGACTCTCTCAAACTTTGACCCATCCCTGTGAGGAGGGGAGCCCATGTAACAGCTTCCTCTGTCTTATAACTCTAGACTCACTGCTCACTAGGCTGAGCTAGGCCGCATCCAGGATCCACACCTAACTTCCTGCAGGGACTGAATCACCATGATTAAACACGACTGAGATATGTTGGGTACATTACAAGGTGTGAAAAAATAAAATAAACTAAGGGTACTTTCACACTTGCGTCAGAGGATTCCGGCAGGCAGTTCCGTCGCCGGAACTGTCTGCCGGATCCGTCAAAAGGCATGCAAACTGATGGCATTTGTCAGACGGATCATTATCCTGATCCATATGACAAATGCAGTGAAATGCTGGATCCGTCTCTCCGGTGTCATCCGGAAAAATGGATCCGGCATTTATTTTTTTCACATTTTTTGCGGTCTGAGCATGCGCAGACTGCAGTGCCGGATCCATTTTGCCGGAACACTTAATGCCGATCCGGCAATGTAAACTAATGCCGGATCGTCATTCCGGCAAGTGTTCAGTCTTTTTGGCCAGAGAGAAAACTGCAGCATGCTGCGGTATTTCTTCCGTCCTGAAATAGCAAAAAGACTGAACTGAAGACATCCTGATGCATCCTGAACGGATCACTCTCCATCCAGAATGCATGGGGATAAAACGGATCAGGTTTTTTTTCCAGAATTGAGCCCCTAGGACGGAACTCAATGCCGGAAAAGAATAACGCTAGTGTGAAAGTACCCTAACACTGCATAATATTATATAACAGGAACAGTTTGCAAGTGCCCTATAATGGGGTACTGCATGTACCTGCTGTTGTGATCAGTAGGAATGTTCGCCTTCTCCTGTCTATTAGTTTGTTTGGGGAAGTTGTAACTGCCTCACAGCTGATCTACCAGTGATGGTCGGCCGACCTCTTTGTTGCAGCCAGGCTTGTTTAGAAGACAAGTTCCTGATTGGTTAGACTCTCTTTAAATATTTTTGACTTCAGCAATGGGTTATAGGGCAAGCTCGGTAACCTCTGTGCGTTCGTATCCACTAAACCCTATATTTCAGTACAGTATCTACTTGCTGGTCTAGATGCTTCCTGTGAGTATTCTAGTTAGTCCTTGTTTGTAGTTAGTTTTTTCCTTGTTCCTGCTTGCCTTGGTTGTTCATCACTGGTTGCAGTTATCAGTCTGGTCCATTACCTGTCATCCATTTGGGCCATCATCCATTACCATATGGTTCCTGCCACCTATTGGTGAGTTCCATTTCCATGCAGTTGTGTTACCTGCTAGTGTTAATACCTGTGTCATATTATTGTTCATGCAATTGTTCGTCTGTCATAGTTTGGCCCTGCTATAGGTCCTGGGGTATCTGTGTACCACGAGACACTCTTAGTACCCAGGAAAGGAGACTGCTACAGGTGAAGTCCAATTCTGACCACGTGTCAGCTGGCATTGTTCCACCTGCCATATTTTTGTACCATCAAAATCGTGGACATGCCTTAGGCTACATGCACACGACCGTATTTTGTTTCAGTGTCCGATCCGTTTTTCTTGCGGATAGGATGCGGACCCATTCATTTCAATGGGTCCGCAAAAAACACGGACAGCACACCGTGTGCTGTCCGCATCAGTATGTCCGTTCCGTTGCTCCGCTAAAAAAATAGTGCATGTCCTATTTTTTTCTAGTTTGCGGACAAGGATAGGCATTATTACAATAGATCCGCAAAAAAAACGGATCCGCAAAAAAATGGATGTCATACGGAATGTCATCAGTTTTTTTTGCGGACCGCAAAACACACACGGTCGTGTGCATGTAGCCTTATTCACATGTCAGTGTTTGATCAGTGATTTCCATCAGTGATTTTGAGCCAATACCAGGTGCGGCTCTAAACACAGAACAGGTGCAGATTTTTCCCTTATACCTAATCTCTGTGTAGCCTCCACTATATTTTTCATACTCAAAGTATAGGCCTCATGCACATGAAAGTATTTTATTTTTCGTGTCCATTCTGTTTTTTTGCGGATAGGATGCGGACCCATTCATTTTAAGGAAAAAAATAAAAAATATTTCCCAAAAGGAGTTATACATTAAGCGACACGTATATCACTCAGCTATACAACCTACAAAAATACACGAGTCTCCATGTAAAGAACTGTATCAACACCATATACATATAAAAAAATATATTTTATTAGTACATCACTTCATAATATCTATTCACATGATTGACAATACACAACATTTGACAGGATAATAAAGTGCTAGTGCAAGTTTATCATGGTCAGTAAACAAGGTACTCAAAATATATAGCTAGCTCAGAAAATACTGTGAGATTTTTTATATCTGCAGCCAAGTTTAGTACCTAATAGATACCCAAACTACATCCATCCATAGTAAAAGAATAGATCACACCAGTGAACAATTGATAAATAACGAGACTAAATACATAGATGCCATATAACAGGACCACCACAAAGACTGTATAAGGGGCAAACAGAAATTCACCCAGCTGAGTACACAAATGATGAGGGGAAGCAACACGCGAAACGCGCGGCGGGGTGTGGACTGGTGGTGCATATCTCTTCTCGGGTCAGTATAGTGCTCATGGTTATGAATTACTTACATGTTATTGATGAGAAAAGCTTGTGGCACTCTCTTGTAGGAGGTCGGGTTCCCACCCCGTTATATCCTACACACAGGACTATTAGATTTATATTTAGATATGAGTACTATGTAAATACCACTATCATGTTAATACAAAATGATTTTTTTTCAGTTTTTCTATGTTTATCATAGTCTGATAAAGGCCGGATTGTGGCCGAAACGTCACACATGTATATGATTTACCGTACATGTTAGTCAGGAATTGAATTTAGTGCTGTGACTTACTCACACATCATTTGTGTACTCAGCTTGGTGAATTGCTCCTGGTTCCTTTTCCCGCAGGCTCCAATTCTAATTCTCTAGAGAGGATAGAAACTAGCTGCTATGATGTCTTCCATATACTGCACTCAGAGAGATCCTGCTCCTCTATTTGTATTTCACACACAAAGAAGCAGCAGCATGGGGGACATACAGCAGTGCTGAGCAGTGTAGCTGTGAATCCATCACTGGGGCACCTACTAGAAGTAGCAGTGACTGTCTCTGGGTCTGTATCTGTGTTCAGAAACTTCCTCTTCCCATCTCCAAAGACAACCAGGGGCTCCAACTGTAACCTGATTTCCCAATGAAAAAAAATCACAGAATAAAGTGGTCTAAATGGCAAAAGATGCTCAAAACCCCTAATGCTGTAGCGCATTTCTATCCGGGGGAGCAAATCCTGCCCATGTGATCCGTTGCTAACAGCAATCCCCAGCAAAAAATGCATACAATGGAGGATGCCCGTATTTAAGACTTGTGTAGGATGTTTTTGTGGCACATGTGGTCTGCTGCCAGCATCCTCCATTGTATGCATTTTTGCTGGGGATTGTTAACAACGGATCACATAGGCACGTTTTGCTTCCCCGGGTAGGAATGCGCAACAGCATTTGGGGTCTTGAGCATCTTTTGCCTTTTAGACCACTTTATTCTGTGATTTTGTCTGTATATTTATGCCTGGAGGTGGGGCAACCTCAGGTTTGAATGTGCCTTAATTTTTATCTATGGGTAACATTCAGGGCATGGCCTATTTGTCTCAAATGTATCAACTGCAAAGTATGCCAGCCCTCTGGGCACCAAAACGTCAAATCACTCATAGCTGGCTTCAACTTGAGCTATCATTTATGCTAGTTTTTGGCCATACCCCATCCTATTAAAGTGGTTATATTATGATTAATGTAAAAAATGAGAATCAGACTGCATATAGTACATGAGAATTCTTATTCTAAGAAAGCTAGAACCGGCCCTGTACCTCACATTGACCCAAATATCTCCCCATTCATTGCTCTGCTAGATTTATTGCAAGCTGGCAGCTCAGGGGTGTGTCCTTTTGCAGCAGGTGGCAGCTGACAGATGGAACTGAGCATGTGCGTCCACCTCACTTAGGTGGACAGAGAAATTACAAAATCAACAAACAGGTGGTGCTGTACAGATGGGTTTAATGAAATAATTCAGTAGCGATTATACATTTTAAATGACATGAAATGTATTCAAAATGGATAGAAGGACAACTGGCACTCACTATGTGGGTCACATCAACAGCATTTAATGGCCAGCTCAACAATGGAGTGTAAGCAGCAAAAATAGTACAACATGTAATAAAACAATATCATAAAATACAATATCCAGAAATATCAATCACGTAAAATACCCCTAAAAATATAAAATATAAACAACAGTCCACTGGTAGTGGAACCCTATGTAAAAAGAGTCCTTTAGCTATTGCACGGCCTGGTGAATAGGATATCCTATGACCTAGGTATAATTCCAATATTACACCTGTGTAATCTTTAAGATGAGCAGATTCTGTGGTAGCAATAACAAGTAATGGACATCCAATTGATGTTTAGAGCAATGTCCCTTTAAATGAAGGTAATGCTGTCACAAAGTCTGTCTGTTAGTTTCCCTATCTCCGCAATAAAATGCAATCCAGACCTTATGGGATGTTGAGGACCTTAATATCTTATTTCCAGATATTGTATTTTATGATATTGTTTTATTATATGTTGTACTATTTTTGCTGCTTACACTCCATTGTTGAGCTGGTGGCCATTAAATGCGGTTGATGTGACCCACATAGTGAGTGCCAGTTGTCCTTCTATCCATTTTCAATTTATCTTGACTGATTGGGTGCTCAGTTTTCGACTACAGCACCCTTGCCATACGGAGGAGGGTGGTGAGCTATCCACGATAACTTACATGAAATGTATTCAGATCCGTTTGCTGGTTTTAAAAAAGTAGAATGTTTTTCATGGGACATCATTTTTGTGTCACACCCGTACCAGCTCCACTTTGCGGGAAATTGGCAAGTGCAGATTAAAACTGCAAGTAATGGCAAATCGGTGCAGTTCTTGCCAGCTTCCCTCTCTGATATCATTGCTACAAAATATGTCATTGGCCAGGCAGTGCGGTGAATGGTGACCTTGTCTCTTCTTAGTGGCGTGTGCACAGCTCAAGTACTTATTATTTACATGCAACACTGTCTTGGAACTTGTTATTTAATGGCATATGACAGCCATGAATTACACACTGACCGTCCCCTTTAAGTATACTGCGCGAAATATCGCTCCCAATCATCCACTAAGCAAATGAGCAGAAATGAAATGCAATACACAAGATGGGCACAAGGTGGCGATGTTGCGTTATAATTGCCGGGAGCTTACGCTATGCATGGAAATGCGATGCAGGACGTCAGGGTATTGGGCTATCACAGGAAGACCTGGCCTGGACGGTAGTGGGAGGAGCTTAGCAAGTGGTGCTATATCAGGTGAGCGACAGCGGGCGGAGCCTGGACAAACCAGACGACGCATGCGTAGAAATGATGTCCTATATGGGAATAAGCATCATGGGAAATGTAGTGAAATTGTACTTGTGCTATTGCACAGTGCCCAGCAGCTTGTTCATAAGGGGGTCTTAGATTAGCCAGCTGTGATGGCACTAGATATTCATTCATTTCTTCTGCTGCTAGCCAGATAAAATGATGTGATGCAAAATTCTGCAAATGTCTTTAAACTTATTTTACAGATGTTTACAGTATTTTTTAAAGGGGTTGTCCAAGATAGTATGTAAGATATAAAATGATGGTGTACTAACCTTATTGCCCAACGCCATTCTCTGCCGCGCGCCTCCCTCCGCTGATGTGATGTGGCGGTATATGGCATGTGACTGCTGCAGCCAATCACTGTCCTCAGTGGTCCAGAGAAAATAAATAATCAGGTTGGCAACCGCGGTCTCCTCCGCGGCCACTTTTTACATGATATGGTCATAGAGGGAGGACGTATCAGTTAATAGAGCACATTTTCAGACACGGAAACATACCCTATGTCAGAGAGCAGGTTGATGCTTATTAGATTTATTGGGCAGGACCTCTGGGACAACCTGTGGGGAGATAGGGTTCCCTCAGTGAGGCCACCATCGTATGTACACACAGATTAGAGGGGTTGTGCAGTGGCTTGATATGGATGACGTATCCCCAGGATAGGTCATCAGTACCAGCTCGGCAGGGCTCTGACTTCCTGCACCCCCCGATCAGCTGTTTGAAGGGGCAGTGCCACTGCTTCTGCTTGAAAATGACCTGTGTGCTGTCCTATTTGCAGCGGTTGCGCTGTGTATTTACCACTGCCTATCCTAATCACTTGAATAGGACGAGCGGTTGTGCTACGTCTAAAAGCGAGACAATGCGCAGGTCATTTTGAAGAGGAAGTAGTGTTTGCATGAGCCCCACTCCCCCTTCATACAGCATTCTGATATTGATGACTTAGGGCTCATGCACACAAACATATTTTTTGTCTGTGTCCATTCCAGTTTTATTTGCGGCCCATATGCGGAACCATTCATTTCAATGCGGCCGCAAAACCCCCCACAAATGACTCTGTATACATTCTGTATCTATAGGTCTACAAGTCTGTTCCACCAAAAAATAGAACATGTCCTATTCTTGTCTGTTTAGGCGGACAAGGACAGGCATTGTTACAATGGATCCGTAAAAAAAAACGGAACACGGAAATCACACGAATGTCATCCTTTTTTTTTTTTTGAAGACCGCAAAATACATACGGTCGTGTGCATAAGCCCTTATCCCGAGAATATGTAATCCATATCAAGACATTGCACAACCCCTTTGAATGCATAGATGTGCGTGGCTCCGACAATTCTAGTCTGTGGGATATAGGATGAGACTATTGTAGGCCTGCTCTGCCGTTTCCTAAACTCCTGATGTAATTGCCTCGTTCATCTCAATGGTTCTTAGAAATCCTTGCCACCAAAACAACCCAATTGAGATGAATGGAACTGATTATCAGGCCCAGAAATTTCTGCAGCGAATCGTCCACAAGTAAATTCACCTATATGAGTGGGTCGTGCACGTCTCACAATTCTCTGCCGGGCTGCCTCGCCTGTGGACCTCCTGAAAGGTGAAGGCCCCAGAGGCAGGTTATCGGGAGTGAGGAAACCCCTTGAAGGGAAAAACAGGATAAAAGTGTAGAAGGAAATGATGTTTCAGTGGACTGTCTACTGTATACTTCTTACCTTGCCCAAAGTTTTAAAAAAACTGTTTAGTATTTGCAGTCCCTCCCAGTGTTAGGCGTCTTGATGTTCCTGGCAGTGGAAATATGAGCTATGTGTTTGCAGAGCTGAAACTGAATACAGCACTTTTGCCATAGAGCTCAGACGCTCTACACTCCCCGTACTGAACGGTATTATATACTGTACATGCAGTGGTGTATCTTGGTTTTGTGCTGCCCTAGGCGAGACTAAACGCGGGCACCCCCCTAATATAAATTTGACCCACCCCTTCCTTGTTAAAAAACAATGTGCAGCTAGAGTTAGTACAGTATTAATCCCTTCCTAATTCTCCCCCCTCTAACCACCCAACGGGTCCCAACCCCCTTACCCCAAAAAACAACTAAGTAATAGATTTTTTGTGAATTACTGTAATTTAAGTACTTACAGTTTTTGAAGACAGCAGGCTCAGGGATCAGTGCATTGGTGGCCGGGGCCTGGCCTCAGTGTTCACGGTGACCGTGTGCAGGATCCGCTCTGCACTTGGAGGAAATAAGGCTCACCCTAGCGTTGCCGGCCCGTGACTCCACCTCCGTGTGACATCACAACGGCAATGTGAGGACGCAAAAGGCAGGGGAGGTCAGGAGGAAGTCAGGAGGGGGAGGAAGTAAGTTTTTCAACTCCTTCACTATGCGGCGCCGGCAATGCCGCTCGCATAATGAAGGATCAGACAAGGGGCAAAAAATATATTTAGCATATTGTGTAACTATCACTAAGCAAACAAGGCATTTTGCCGCCCCCTTTTCAAGTGCCGCCCTAGGCAAATGCCTTGTTTGCCTTGTGATAGATACACCCCTGTGTACATGTAGATACACCACACACCGCAGTATCATATACATGTAGATACACCACACACCGCAGTATCATATACATGTAGATACACCACACACCACAGTATCATATACATGTACAGACCAAAAGTTTGGACACACCTTCTCATTCAAAGAGTTTTCTTTATTTTCATGACTTTGAAAATTGTAGATTCACACTGAAGGCATCAAAACTATGAAAAAACATGTGGAATTATATACATAATAAAAAAGTGTGAAACAACTGAAAATATGTCATATTCTAGGTTCTTCAAAGTAGCCACCTTTTGCTTTGAGTACTGCTTTGCACACTCTTGGCATTCTCTTGATGAGCTTCAAGAGGTAGTCTCCTGAAATGGTTTTCACTTCACAGGTGTGCCCTGTCAGGTTTAATAAGTGGAATTTCTTGCCTTATAAATGGGGTTGGGACCATCAGTTGCGTTGTGGAGAAGTCAGGTGGATACACAGCTGATAGTCCTACTGAATAGACTGTTAGAATTTGTATTATGGCAAGAAAAAAGCAGCTAAGTAAAGAAAAACGAGTGGCCATCATTACTTTAAGAAATGAAGGTCAGTCAGTCCGAAAAATTGGGAAAACTTTGAAAGTGTCCCCAAGTGCAGTCACAAAAATCATCAAGCGCTACAAAGAAACCGGCTCACATGCGGACCGCCCCAGGAAAGGAAGACCAAGAGTCACCTCTGCTGCTGCGGATAAGTTCATCCGAGTCACCAGCCTCAGAAATCGCAGGTTAACAGCAGCTCAGAGACCAGGTCAATGCCACACAGAGTTCTAGCAGCAGACACATCTCTAGAACAACTGTTAAGAGGAGACTGTGTGAATCAGGCCTTCATGGTAGAATATCTGCTAGGAAATCTGTGCTTTGGTCTGATGAGTCCAAATTTGAGATCTTTGGTTCCAACCACTGTGTCTTTGTGCGACGCAGAAAAGGTGAACGGATGGACTCTACATGCCTGGTTCCCACCGTGAAGCATGGAGGAGGAGGTGTGATGGTGTGGGAGTGCTTTGCTAGTGACACTGCTGGGGATTTATTCAAAATTGAAGGCATACTGAACCAGCATAGATACCACAGCATCTTGCATCGGCATGCTATTCCATCCGGTTTGCGTTTAGTTGGACCATCATTTATTTTCAACAGGACAATGACCCCAAACACACCTCCAGGCTGTGTAAGGGCTATTTGACCATGAAGGAGAGTGATGGGGTGCTGCGCCAGATGACCTGGCCTCCACAGTCACAGGACCTGAACCCAATGGAGATGGTTTGGGGTGAGCTGGACCGCAGAGTGAAGGCAAAAGGGCCAACAAGTGCTAAGCATCTCTGGGAACTCCTTCAAGACTGTTGGAAGACCATTTCAGGTGACTACCTCTTGAAGCTCATCAAGAGAATGCCAAGAGTGTGCAAAGCAGTAATCAAAGCAAAAGGTGGCTACTTTGAAGAACCTAGAATGTGACATATTTTCAGTTGTTTCACACTTTTTTGTTATGTGTATAATTCCACATGTGTTAATTCGTAGTTTTGATGCCTTCAGTGTGAATCTACAATTTTCATAGTCATGAAAATAAAGAAAACTCTTTGAATGAGAAGGTGTGTCTAAACTTTTGGTCTGTACTGTAGATACACCACACACCGCAGTATAATATACATGTAGATACACCACACACCGCAGTATCATATACATGTAGATACACCACACACCGCAGTATCATATACATGTAGATACACCACACACCACAGTATAATATACATGTAGATACACCACACACCGCAGTATCATATACAGTACAGGTAGTTAAGCCACACACTGCAGTATCATATACATGTAGATACACCACACACCACAGTATCATATACATATAGATACACCACACACCACAGTATAATATACATGTAGATACACCACACACCGCAGTATCATATACAGGTAGATACACCACACACTGCAGTATCCTATACATGTAGATACACCACACACCGCAGTATCGTATACATGTAGATACACTACACACCACAGTATCATATACAAGTAGATACACCACACACCACAGTATCATATAGATACTTCCCAATAATTGTAATGTCCTCAGGTAGGGGTGTAGCTAGAACTGACTGGGCCCCACAGCAAATTTTTTACAGCCCCACTCCCCGCCTCACTTACTTACAAAGATGATTTTATTCAAATGTTTTATTGTATCACCAGGTCAAGGAGGGCATTCTATTTTGAGGCAGGGGCCAGGGCACATACCTGCCGAATTTGAATAAAGGAAGCAGTGTCGTACCTAAGGTGTTTGTCACCCAGGGGAGGGGGGGGGGGGGGTGTTAGGTTTTTATCTCTGCCTATTCCCCATACTTTAAAACATTGTACACAGTTGTTATGCCTTTATTTCCCCCCCTCACAGTAGTTATGCCCATATAGTGCCCCTCATAGTGGTTATCCCCTCATTGCACCCTTTCACTGTAGTAATGCCCTCTCTGTGCCCCCTTGACAGTAGTAATGTCCTCTCTGTGCCCCCTTCACAGTAGTAATGCCTTCTCTGTGCCCCCTTCATCGTAGTAATCCCCTTTCTGTGCCCCTTCACCAGTGGAGGGCTGGCAGCCTTAGTCCTGGGGGCAAATCCAGTCAAGTGTCCCATTTTAGCCCCGCCTATTATTAAAAGCCCCTCCTACATATAATAGGCCACTCTCAACAAACACTGTACAGCTGACATTCTATAGTTGCGGCCTGTCTCTACACATCATACGGAGAGGGGGGCCTGTCCTGGCTGCACTGCCTGCTTCACATTATACAATAGACAGCAGGCTACAGCCAGGAAGCTCCTCCGCTCTCCTCCCTCCCCAGATCCTTCTCAAAGCCTGTGGTTCCCCCCTACCATCTGCCACCCGCCCGTGGCCTACTGCCCCCCATGACCGTCCTCACCCAGCTCTGAGTCCTCCTTCTGCAAATGGCAGGGGGAGGAGCCGGAGCATCTCCTCTCCTACATAGCGCCCCATACCTCTTACATCCAGTGATGTCAACTTTGTTGTAGACGTTCTCTTTCTTTATCTTCTCCGTTCAGACCAGACCGCCATGATGATTTTTCAGTCATCTCCCGTCTCTGCAGAGATTAACAAACAGGCATTAGTTTCCCAGATTTCCATCATCTTTACATCTTCTGAACACCCTTTCCTGCCACCCCAATACTATACTGCAGAAACAGTCCCCCTGGAAATACTACTACCACACAGATAGTGCCCCCAATACTATACTGCAGAAAGAGTCCCCCTGGAAATACTACTACCACACAGATAGTGCCCCCTTAAACAATTATTGGCACACAGTGCTCTAAAAAATAACTGCGCCCAGACACTAATAGTATAAAGATAATGTCCCCCAAAAATAATTGTGCTAAGCTGATACTATGCCAGGGTGCCCCCCAAAGTAACAGTGCTCCCCAAAATCCCACCAATAGAAATAATTATCTGCCAGAGAACACTTAGTAGTAATAGTGCCCCTATAGTGCTCATACTAGTAATCATGTTCCTCATAGCCCCCCAGTAGTAGTAAATCTCCCCATAATACCCCCTAGTAGTAATAATTCTCCCTATAATATGACAGTACATGAAATACCCCCGCTTAGAGCCCGCAGTTGAGCTAATGTCCCCATAATGTATGCCAGTATAAAATACCCCTATATAGTGCCCCAGTAAATGCCCTCATAGTGCTCCTCTCCCCCTTCCCCATAGTGTCCTCCATAATATGCCAGTAAAAAAATGCCCCTTCTTAGTGCCCTCAGCAGATGTCCCTAAAGTGCTCCTCTCCCCCATAATGTGCCAGTAAAAAATGCCCCTTCTTAGTGCCACTATATGCCCCAATAGTGCTCCACTCCCCCATAGTGCCCCATAGTGCCGCTCTCCCCTATAGTGCCCCCCATAATGTGCCAATAAAAAAAAAAACTTTAGAGCCCCCACTTCCCCATAGTGCCCCCAAATAATGCCCCTCTAGTGACACCAGATACCCCTTGGTGCCTCTCACCCCTATAGTGCCCCCATATTGTGCCAATAATAAAAAAAAGCCCCTATAGAGACCCCAGATACCCCCATAGTGCTCCTCTCCCCCATGGTGCCCCCCCATAATGTGCCAGTAAGAAATGCCCCCATAGTGCCCCCCATAGTGCTAGCTTTCCCCCATAGTGTCAGCTCCCCCCATAGTGCCAGCTCCCCCCACCCCCATAGTGCCAGCTCCCCCCGCAAAGAAAAAAAAAAAACCACTAATACTTACCTCCATCAGCAGCGATGCAGGCCTCTTCCGGCCTGTGTCCCTGCTGTGTGCTTCCCGGCTCAGGCGGCACAATGATAATGACGTCATCGCGCTGCCTGAGCCAGCCTCTGATAGGCTGCAGGCATTAGTGCCTGCGGCCTATCAGAAGACCAGGGGAGGGACACGTTTTTTTTAGGGCGGCCTGGGGGGAAATTGCCTCCCTGCCCCCCGGCCCAGCCCGCCCCTGCCCTTCACAGTAGTAATGCCCTCTGTTCTACCTTCACAGTAGTGATGCCCACTCTGTTCCCCTTTCACAGTAGTGATGCCCTCTATGTGCCCCCTCAGTGTTAATAAAATAAAAAAAAACAGTAACTACTCACCTTGTCCCGCTCCTGATGATCAGATCCCCTCCAGCACTCCCCTGTAGGCACAGATCGCCCTGCAGCACTGTGTGGGAGCAGTGCACAGGCAGCTTCCTAGATTCCTACTACACAGTCCGGCAGTGCAATTGTATTGATGGAAGCGCTCATTGCATCCGGCACCCCCCTGACAGTTGTCATCCAGGGGCGGACTGCCCCCACCCCCTTCTTCTTTCGGCAGGGCTGCACCTAGCCTTTATTACAGAACATCACCGCTGCAAAGGAAACATTGTGCAGTGTAATGACCATGGGGTAGAGAACACATGAAGCGCCTCACTTGAATGGGTCCGGAGATGCGGTGCAGTGTGGAAGCACAGAACGGAACCCCACGGAGGCACTACGGAGTGCTTCCTTGGGGTTCCGATCCGTGCTTCCATTCCGCAAAAAATAGAACTTGTTCTATCTTTTTGCAGAACAGAAGGATCTCAGACCCATTTAAGTTAAATGGGTCTGGATCCGTCCCGGGCGCCCGCACGGACGTTGCCTGTGCATTGGGGACCACAAATTGCGGTCCCCAATGCACAGGACGGAACCAATACGTTCATGTGAAAGAGGCCTAAATGTCTGTGTTAGATGTCTAATATCAGTAAAAGATTTGGAAGACCTGTCACCCCTCCTCCTCCTCCTCACATGTCTGTTTTAGTAACTACTTGCTTTACAGGTTCTACAGCTCTGGGGCATCTATTCTTACAAGTGATACAACTGTGTAGTCTCACTGCTCTCTTATTCCTGTTACCAGTTAGGTGTGTGTCCCTGCACAGTCTGACACTGGCAGCACTGGTTGGATAATGTCAGACTGTGCAGAGACACAGGTAGCACCCAGCTGGAACTTTATTCATAAACTTCTAGCAGGAATAGTAGAGGAATGGCACAATATAGAGTCATAAGAATAGATGTTCAAGAATTGTCATTTCATGTGGAATATATTTATTCACTCAGACATATGTTGTTTTGACAGGTCCTCTTTAACCCCTTTACAACTCTCCCTGTACATGTACCATACATGAATATATATAGGGGCTAGAATATGTGATCTTCAGATCACTTTTAGCTTACATTGCAGTGAATTACCGCTGCATTGTAAACCCCATTTTCTGTTATCCTGTGGAGCCCTGCCACCTACAGGCCTCCATAGGAACTACAGCTCTGATACGCTGGGTTTCTTCAGATAGAACCAATGCATCAGAGTAAATGAACAGTTTTCCCGATTGCCACGTGGGGGCGCTGGTCCAGGCCCAGAAGTGCAGTGCTTCTAAGTTTTCAGTGCTCAGATGCCTTGGTCACATTTGAACATCGGCATTTGCAGTGTTAAATTTCTGTCATCGGCCCTGAGTCTCTGCTGTTTAAAACCTGCTGCGCCCACAAGTGCCCACTTTTAAAGACCTAACTTCCACCTTACATGTACGAGAGATGTCCAGAAAGGGATAAAATACATTGTGTGCTTGAAGGAGTCCTTAAAGGGGTTTTCTCATCTCAGACAATGGGGGCATATCGCTAGGATATGCCCCCATTGTCTTATAGGTGTGGGTCCCACCGCTGGGACCCGCACCTATATCAAGAACGGAGCCACGAAAGTGAAGGAGAGCGCACTGCGCATGCGCAGCCACCCTCCATTCATTTCTATGGGGCCGCCAAAAAAATAGCCGAGCGCTGGCTCGGCTATTGCCATCTGCCACATAGAAATGAATGGGAGCATGGGCCGTGCATGCGCGGCATGCTCCCATTCATTTCTATGGAAGAGGCGGGGATTAGCACTTGGTGGTGGACGGACCCCGGGAAATCTGGGGTCCTGCAGCCACAGCGCTCCCCGCTCTGTTCTCTATAAGACAATGGGGGCATATCCTTGTGATATGCCCCCATTATCTAAGATGGGATAACCCCTTTAAAGAGTTCTCTGTAACCAATTCAAAACAATGTACATGTCAGAGCACAAGATATGCTCTTATTTTATAGCATTACGTTTTGCAATTAATTGCTTTAAAAAAAAAAGGCCTCATGCACATGACTGTATGTATTTTGCAGTCCACAAAAAACGGATCTGCAAAAAATACAGATGACGTCCGTGTGCATTTCGTATTATGCGGAACGGAACAGCTGGCCCCTAATAGAACAGTACTACCCTTGTCCGTAATGCGGACAATAATAGACATATGGAAACGGAATGCACATGGAGTACCTTCCGTTTTTTCTGTGGACCCATTGAAATTAATGGTTCCATATACGGTCCACAAAATAAACGGAACGCACTCAGAAAGAAAATATGCTCATGTGCATGAGCCCTAAGGGTGAGTTTACACCTAGGTTTTTTCATAAATTTTTTTTTTTTTTACACTTGTATTTTTAGTGACGTTTCTTTTAAACCTCTGTTTTTTGGTTTGCATTTTGCAGAAAACACCGGCTCCACATGTTAGTTGAAAGTCTATCGGAAATATGAAATGCAGGACGACACACATTCATTTTTTGCCACTGACATCCTCACATTTCATGGACTGAACTATCTGCTGTAGGGTAGCTCTGCATATTTACATAGTTGGAAAAAGACCCAGGACCATCAAGTCCAACCTTCAACCATATAACCTCAGTGCATTTGCTATTAGATATGCCTCTAGTGTACCTAAACCTTTCTATATGCTTTATTAAAACCTATTGTAAGTGCCATAAAATTAATTTTTCAAAAATATTTTTTTGTAACGTTTTCCCAGCGCTTGAACCTGTACACTGCTATGTATAACAGTATTGACTCCCCTGCGGCCGGATAGAGCATTGTTGCTCCTGCCCGTATCAGGGCTGCTCTACTAAAGCCTGGGGTAGATTGGCTTTGGCTTTAGCAGAGCGGGCAGCAGCAGAGGAGCGATGTCTTGTGTGACCTCCTGCCCTGTGCCTGCGCGCGCTCCACTCTGTTAATAACCTGTACCTGTCACCGCCAGACATCTGAGAAGCTCTGACAGACGTTCTTCAGAACCTCCTGCTTGAGGTTCTTTTGTTTTGTCATCTCGTTTCCCTCTCTCAGCTGTCATCTAGTTGCACTGATTGCATCCCTTTAAATCCCCTCCCATGCTGCATCACTTTGCGGTTTATACAACTTCCTGGAGTGTGTGCATGCTGGATGCTACAACTGATGCTTCTACAGATAAGGGCTCTTTCACACTTGCGTTGTTCTTTTCCGGCATAGAGTTCCGTCGTCGGGGCTCTATGCCGGAAGAATCCTGATCAGGATTATCCCCATGCATTCTGAATGGAGAGAAATCCGTTCAGGATGCATCAGGATGTCTTCAGTTCAGGACCGGAAAATTTTTTGGCCGGAGAAAATACTGTAGCATGTTGCGCTTTTTGCTCCGGCCAAAAATCCTGAACACTTGCCGCAAGGCCGGATCCGGAATTAATGCCCATTGAAAGGCATTGATCCGATCCGGCCTTAAGCTAAACGTTGTTTCGGCGCATTGCCGGATACGACGTTTAGCTTTTTATGAATGGTTACCATGGCTGCCGGGACGCTAAAGTCCTGGCAGTCATGGTAAAGTGTAGTGGGGAGCGAGCGTGGGAGCAGTATACTTACCGTCCGTGTGGCTCCCGGGGCGCTTCAGAGTGATGTCAGGGCGCCCAACACGCTTGGATGATGTGATCGCATGGCACTTCATCCATGCGCATGGGGCGCTCTGACGTCATTCTGGAGCGCCCCGGGAGCCGCACGGACTGTAAGTATACCGCTCCCCACTACTACTATGGCAACCAGGACTTTAATAGTGTCCTGGCTGCCATAGTAACACTGAACGCATTTTGAAGATGGATCCGTCTTCAAATGCTTTCAGTTCACTTGCGTTTTTCCGGATCCAGCGTGTAATTCCAGCAAATGGAGTACACGCCGGATCCGGACAACGCAAGTGTGAAAGAGCCCTAAGTCTGTTCATTTGTTTGTGTTTTCCTGTTTGCTTGATCCTAGGTGACCCTGACTCCCTCCGTACAAAGTGTAGGGAGCCGGTGGTCGTGTCCCCTCACTATTATAGGGTGTTCAGGTGTCATACAGTCGAGGAACGAGGGTATGCAAATTTCTACCATTGAGATTTTTGCATAGGCTGAGCAGTAAGGGAGAGAGCTAGGGCTGTTACAGGGCTTACCCTTTGGTTCCTTAGTTCTGGATCAAGTCAGTCAGATCTTCATTTTTGTCTTCTAGTTTTCTGTAACACCATCCGTGACAGTACCGTTGTGGAGCAGGCACAGGGCAGGAGCTCACATAAGACATCGCTCCTACGCCTCGGCCTGCTCTGCTAAAGCCTTACATAGCCAAACATGAAGAGATGTCCTGAACTCAGATGTTTGCAGATGCAGAACTCCGATGCAACGAGGTCCGAGTATTTGCATCTGCACAACGGGCAAGAACTTGTGAATAAGCTCTTATAGGAGTAATATTGCATTAGGATCACGGCTGAAAAATCGACCTCTAAATTTGCATACTAATGGAGACTCTGGACACAGATACAGTCAAATTCGGGCCATGCTGCAGCCTTCCAACTGTCCCCTCGGATTTGGGGCGGTTGGGAGGAATGAGTCATGTGACCTGCCGCTGGTGGGCCCAGTCCATTGCATGATTTGCCCTATTGTTAAAACCCTGCTTCCTATTCCCCCCATCAAGTGCATGGAAGTGATCCTTAATTAATGGCGATTGTTAAAATGTCTGGAGAAGAAGCCCAAGCTCTGTCAAAGGTGAGTGATAAATGTCAAGAGTGCAGCCCGCAGTGCTGAGAGGTTAACCTTTAACTAGAGAAAGCCTGGAATTCCCCTTTTCACCTCCTCCGGTATCGGCACAGCTAGTCTCTGTCACTATTGTACAGTATTTCACTGGAGGTGACCTCACCAGTTTCACTGTTAAATGATCGAAACGAGCACAGAAAAACACTAGGACCAACTTAAGTACGGTGCGATGAATATAGATGACTGTTCTACCCTCCAAGCTGTTTCGAGGAAGTGCATAAATAGAAATCCCTTCATGTGATGTTATTAGAGTCAGGTCCAGACAGAAGAAGAAGAACACAGCCTATAACAGCAGGATGGTGCCACCATGGCCAGTGACCCAGCCTGAGGGTAGGGGCAGCGTCACTATTCTGGACAAAACGTATAGGTAGGTGGGAAGCTGAAATTGCCCATAGCCCCGCAGGTTACTAGATAGATTATACATATGTTAAACAAAGAAATTCACATACTGTATTTCAGCTTCCCACCTACCTATAAGTTTTGTCCACAATAGTGACGCTGACCCTACCCTCAGGCTGGGTTACCAGCCATGGTGGCACCATCCTGCTGTTATAGGCTGTGTTCTTCTTCTTCTCTCTGGTACCTCTGTTCATAACTCACAGCAAGCGTAACACACCATGGTATATGCCACCCTTCCTCACCTTGTGCCAAGTTTAGTAGTCATTTCAGGCCTGCGTCACGCACAATTCAACAGAATGCCATGCTCAAATGTGGCGGTGTGGTTGATGAGTGTGAAGGTTGATAAAAGAATAGATCCCGTTTAAAGATGACCCCCCAGGTTATTGAATGTTCCCTTCTGAGGCTCCCCTATTCTGCCTGGATCAAGCAGCACATCAGTAATGGAAACCAATACTGGTCCATTGCCTGTTTTATACATATATAGGCGCTTACGGTAGTGCTATAGGCAACACAACTTAATCCCTAGGATAGTGGATGGTGGGAGAATTTTAAAGCCCCATACACATTAGTCTATTGTCATCCATTTTTAGCACAACCAAGCAAAAATCGGATGTGTACGGTGGAGCCGGGCGAGTCGGCTGACAACTATTGAGGGTGTGTGGTCAATTTTATTGGCATGTTTAGCTGTCTGAATCTGTCAAGTTTAACATTGCAGAAGCTCTCTTTTCAAATGTCCAGACACATTTCTTGTAGATGTATAGTTCACATCAAATCTTTTAAATGATCCCTGCACTTTCAGTCAGATGTTGCTTCTGACACCTTCAAAGCACAGAAAACGGACACTTGTAAAGTTCCTGCAGTTCTAGGGTTCCTGACTCTCCTGCAATCCTTCTGAAGAGAACGTGTGATGGACACCTCAATCAGCAGCTCTCCTCCTATCAGTGTTTCGGTGAGAGCGTTGGCTACACAATTGGAGGTGAGTCCTCACCTGGCACGGTTTGGCCCCTGAAATGTCTGAGGCTCTGTTCCCATTGCTGTTTGGGGTTCTGTCACTTTTTGTGCAGCATGGATACAGCAGTATTCTTGCTGCCAAAATGACAGAAGCCGTACTAGAGCCCCCCACACTTCACAATATAAGTTCACCAATGACATTTGGATCCTGTAGCACAGATCTGGAACAGCATCATGACTTTCGGAAATGGAAGCTGTGATACCGGTATAAACGTAGCCTAATGTGTGTGCTCTTCAGAAAGACCCAAGAGATGAGAACAGTATCTCTGAACTCAAGGTGCTCTAAGTCATGAAGTTTTAACCCTTTATGGGAACCTTGTAGATTTATAGTTGCTTTTACTGTCAAGAAACAGAGTCCAAATGTTAAAGGGATTCTGTCATCAGAATTTAGGCCTATAACCTAAACATATGGCGAGGTCCCTACTAATACACAGAATCCTAAACTCCTAAAGTGACCTTATAAAATGTGCCTGTGGCTCTATTATCATATAAAACAGGTTTATATAACCTGTCACTCACGTCAGAAATGTGTCCAAGGGGACGTCTCACAATGCAGGGCCCAGCGCCGCCGTCTGAATTGAAATCGCCGCCCTCCTTTTCATTTGATCCGCCTACCTCAGTCATCGCCGCCTCTCTAACATCCGCTCTCCTCAGCCAGATCCTGTGCGTGCGCACTAGGTATAACCTGAGGAGAGCGGACGATTTCAGAGGCGGCGCTGACGTTAGAGAGGCGCCGGTGAACTGAGGTAGGCGGCTCTAATGAAAGGGAGGGCAGCGATTTCAATTCAGAAGGCGGCGCTGGGCACCAAAAGGAGATGGCTGCAGCCGGGCACCCTGCATCATGAGACGTCCCCTTGGACACATTTGTGACGTGAGTGACAGGTTATATAAACCTGTTTTATATGATAATAGAGCCACAGGCGCATTTTATAAGGTCACTTTAGGATTCTGTGTATTAGTAGTGACCTTGCCATATGTTTAGGTTATAGGCCTAAATTCTGATGATGGAATCCCTTTAAGCTGTTAGGGCTCATGCACACGACAGTATTTTGCATTCAGTATACTGGCCGTTTTTTTAGTTCAGTATGCGGTGCAGGTCATTTTCCACACAGGAAAAAAATCCACAAAGTTACATGAGATTAGTTTAAAATCATACATTTTACTAGTACTGTATTAGGCCTCCTGCACACGAACGTGTGCTGCCCGCTGCTGTATTGCACAATACACGGGGGCTGTTTAGCGGGCATTCCGCATTCACTTCAATGGGTCTGCAAATCCGGAGATGCGGAATGGTGCTGAACGGAAGCACGGAAGGGAAACCCTCAGTGGGGTTTTGTCCCGTACTTCCGTTCCGCAAAAAGATAGAACGTGTCCTATCTTTTTGCAGAACGGGCGGATCGCAGACCCATCAAAGTGAATGGGTCCACGATCCTCTGCGGCTGCCCCGCGGTCGGTGTTCGTGCAGCACGGCCACGTGGCGCACTCATTCGTGTGCAGGAGACCTTACGCAGTTTCTCCCTTGTATATTCCGCAACGTGTGCAGGTGGCCTTAGGTATGTCCACACATGACTGAAATGCTACAGATTTTATGCAGCAGAAAATCTGTAGCATTTCTACTAGAAGTTTGCAGCAGAAAAAACACACCAAATGGTGAATTTTGTGGCAGATTTCGGCCTCTTTCACACTACCGTTTTTTTTTTTCCATTTGCGGTCCGTTTTTTGCGTTCCGTATACGGTCCGTATACGGAACCATTCATTTCAATGGTTCCGCAAGAAAAACGGAATGTGTTCCGTATGCATTCCGTTTCCGTATTTCCGTTTTTCCGTTCCGTTGAAAGATAGAACATGTCCTATTATTGCCCGCAAATCACGGTCCGTGGCTCCATTCAAGTCAATGGGTCCGCCAAAAAAACGGAACACATACGGAAATGCATCCGTATGTCTTCCGTTTCCGTTCCGTTTTTTCTGAACCATCTATTGAAAATGTTATGCCCAGCCCAATTTTTTCTATGTAATTACTGTATACTGTATATGCCATACGGAAAAACGGAACGGAACAACGGAATGGAAACGGAACCACAACGGAAGCAAAAAAACGGAACAACGGATCCGTGAAAAACGGACCGCAAAACACTGAAATGGACATACTGTAGTGTGAAAGAGGCCTTCATGTGAGAAATGCTGCTGATCGGATCCAGATTTCACTCTTTGCATTGCAGAAATTGACATGCTGCAGATTTAAAATCCACGCCACAGGTAAATCTGCAGATTTTTTTCCCACAATGTGAGGAGGAATATTGCTCCAACCTCACTCACTTTGCTGGTACTTTGCAGCGCGAATATCCACAACGACAAATCCACTGCATTTTTGTCACGTTTGAATGTAATCTAAATGTGCAGAAAAACAGTACGATACAAAATTCCTATGTGTTTACAGCCTCAAGGCCATTGATATGATCTGTCTATGCGAAAAAACGTTCCATTCTGTCTAAAAGGACAGCACAATCTGACTACACCATACGTTTCTTCTAAGGTATGTGCACCTTTCAGCTTTACATGCGTAGACATTACATCACATTTAATTCAGTTAAAAAAAAAACCTGAAGGAATGTGTTGCTCAGCTGAGTTCTGCTGCCTCTTCAGTCTAGTGATCTGTGAGTGAGATGATGTGAGTACAGCACAATAGACCCACAATCAGATAGCGACTGACTGTTTCAGAAATTACCATGATGCAGACAGTCCAGGTCAGGGGACCCACCGTCGGTCCAGGAGATGCGGCTGACACAGGCCGCGTTTCTCAGATCGATCTCAGTTGTGTGAATCAGCCATAACGCTGCCTTCACACGTAGGCTTTAGTGCTGTTTTTCAGCACTTTTGTGTTTTTTATTGCGTTTTTTGCTGTAAAAACTCTAGCTACAGATCTTAGTTGAAGGTTTATGGGAAAAGTGAAAGGCAGGACACAAAGGCTTTTTTCTTCACCTGGCATTTATGTTAGAGGGGCGTTATAGGACTAGAAAAAGATGGCTGCTTTCTTCCAAAAACAGCTGTAGACACACTAGGGGAGATTTATCAAAACTGGTGTAAAGTAAATCCGGCTTACTTGCCTCTAGCAACCAGATTGCACCTTTCATTTTTCAGAGCTTCTTTGAAAAATGAAAGGTGGAATCTGATTGGTTGCTAGAGGCAACAGCCAAATTTACTTCACACCAGTTTTGATAAATCTCCCCCTCTGTGTGCCAGAGAAAAACACTACAAAAATGGCAGCAAAAAAATAATAATAGGTGCGCTTAGGGCTCATGCCCACAAGCTTCCTTGCTCAGTGCCCATATTGTGGACCATAAACGGCTGGTCCACAAAATAAAGGACTGGAATGGGTCCGTATCCACCAGATATGACCGAAGGTAGGGCTTCACCTATTTTTTGCAGTGCAGAGTCACGGATTGGTAGCCCACGGAAGCACTATGAAGCCCTTCTAATCCGGGGCTCTGCACCACAAAAAGATAGAACATGTTCTATCTCTGGCCGTAGGTTGCGGATCACGGACTCATTCAAGTCAATGGTTCCACATCCACAAGCGTAGTGGACATGAGCCCTTAGGCTAGGGCTACATGGTGACAGTTGTCGTGTGACTTCTTGTCGAACAAAAGTCAAGCGACAATTTTTATAATGGTAGTCAATGGTGTCGCACTGCAACATCCAACATGCTGTGACTGCGACATGACAGTCGCAAAAAATCCATCCTGGATGGATTTTTGTCTGACTGTCGTGTCCCATTCGCCGGATGTCGCAGTGCAACAACATTGACTACCATTATAAAATATGTTGAACGACATTGGTGTGACATCAATGTCACGCGACACATGTTGCAGTGCAGTTGCACCCTATATGTCGTGCGACACATGTCACCATGTAGCCCTAGCCTTAGGCCTCATTCACACATACGTGGTTTTTCACGGACCACAGTCCGTGAAAACCCGTCCTACTGAGCGTACAGCGTCATTGGTTTCTATGCGTGAAAACCAACACTCATGTACACAGACCCATTGAAATTAATGGGTTCGGAATCCGTGCGGGCACAATGCGTTCGCACCACACATTGCACCCGCGTGGAATACTCGCTCATGTGAAAAGGGCCTAAGGCCTATTGCACACGACCGTATGGGTTTTTCAGTGTTTTGCAGTCTGCAAAAAAACGGATTCGCAAAAAATACGGATGACATCCGTGTGCATACCGTTTTTTGCGGAACAGAACATCTGGCTTCTAATAGAACAGTACTATCCTTGTCCGTTATGCGGACAATAATACGACATGTTCTATCTTTGAACGGAACGGAATAACGGAAATGCGGAAATGGAATGCATATGTAGTACATTCCATTCTTTTTGCCGACCCATTAAAATGAATGGTTCTGTATACTGCTCCGTATACGGAACGCAAAAAACGGAATGTAAATGGAAAAAAAAACAAATTTGTGTGCAAGAGGCCTAAGGCTACCTGCACAAGGGTGTGGGCTGTCTAGCAGAAATTCAGTGTGTATTTCCATATGGATTTATGTGTTTTTTCTCACCAAAAGGGCTCGTTCACACGTGTGCTGCCCAATGCCGTATTGCGGACTGCATCTGCAGATCCGCAATACACGGGCACCGTTCCGTGGCCATTCTGCATCACAGATGCGGACACAATCATTTCAATGGGCCCGCAAATCCGGAGATGCAGAACGGTGCGGAATGAAAGAACGGAACGGAACACTACGGAAGCACTACAGAGTGCTTTCTGGGGTTCCGTTCCGTACTTCCGCACTGCAAAAAGATAGAACTTGCTCTATCTTTTTGCGGAACGGAAGGATCGCAGACCCATTCAAGGGAATGGGTTTGCGATCTCCATGCGCCTGCCCCACGGACGGTGCCCGTGCATTGCGGACCGCAATCTGCGGTCCACAGCACGGGCACAGGCTTCATACGTTCGTGTGAACGAGTCCTAAGGCTACTTTCACACTAATGTGGATCCGTCATGGATCTGCAAAATAGCTTCCGTTACAATAATACAACCGCATACATCCGTCATGAATGGATCTGGTATTATTATGTCTGAAAGGGTTAATCCACTTTATTTAGGGTCCCTCGGCAAAATAAATGAAGTCAATGGCCTAGCAGGCCAATTAACAGGGGCAAGTCAAATCCACTAGGCATCTCAGTGGTGCTCCCTGGCTCCATTTGTAGACTGGGCCTGTATTGAGAATCAACAGGCGGATGTGCCCACAACACAGTATTGGGGGGCAACTGCAGCATGAACGGACCCCTAATAGGTATTGGCCCCATAGGCCTAGGGGTAATCAGGGTTGCTGACCGCACCGGTGCAGGCATGACAATTGGAGGTTGCTGCACTGGCCTGGGTACCGCTGCTGCAAGCGGTCCGGTGGGTTCCTGGACGACTGGCTCTGTGCGCCGGTGCACAGTGTAGGAAGACCTCAGCGCAGGTGCTGACACTAAAGCGGGCCGGCTGGAAGGGACAGGTACTCTCACCATAGACCCGGAGACGTCCGAGTCCTTAAGTCCTTTTTCTTTCAGGTCAGGTGGAGTCTGGATCCTGGCAGAGGCAATCTGGCGCAGCTCCCGTAGTTTCTTCTCCAGCCGCACGATCTGGTCGTCCAGGCTTTCGGAGTCGGGATCGCTGTTCTCCGCTGTCGCCACCGGCACTTGTACAGGAGTTGGCGCATCCTGCGCAGCCGCTGCAGGTTCAGGTGAGGTGTCCACTTTTCTTCCTCTTCTGATGTTGTCCAGGGCAGCACGGAATCTTTCGGCATCTTCCAGTTCACGGACAGTCTTCTCCCTGCGAGGCAGCTCAGGTGAGGGCCATGGGCTTACCCTCTTCTCCACCACTGTAGGTTGCCAAAAGACGTTCGGGCCAATGAAGGAGCCCCGTTCTTGAAAGGCATGATGGGCCGGTTCTGGAGAGCGCACAGGTTCGCGCTCGCAGCCAGGATGGTCCTCATCAAGGTCCCAGTCCTCCGATTTCTTTCTGGGACGGGACACGGCAGTGGCGTAGGGGCCTCGCAGGCCCTCGGCAGGGGTGAACTCTACTTCCTCTCCCTCGCGGAGGTTATGCAGATTCTCTGGGAGGTAACTCCGCTTGACGGACCTCCGATTCACGTATAAGTCTCTGCCAGTAATATAGTCCTTGATAAAACCGAAGCCTCGGTCCTTGTCAAAGGCCACAACCAACCCCATTCTCCTTTCCAGGCGGGGTTGGGTGTCAGTGTGGCACTCATGAATGGTCTTTGCCAGTTCTTCATAGTATATCTTGGTCTTGGTAGATTTCTTTATTGCGGCCTCCCGGATCTCTGCCATGAACGCTGACCACTTGAATGAGGGCTGGAAAAAGTCTCTCCAGGAGCCATAGTAGGTCTCCGGTTGCGTCCTCGGTGGCGGGCAGGTGGGTCTCTCCGGTCCCGGAGAGTAGGCCGGTGGAGCGTCCTCTTGCTCTACACCAGTACAGTTCATTTGTAAAAGGTCAGGCGCAGACATCCCAGCAGAGCAGTCTTCACTCTTCAACATGCTCGATCCTTCTCTGGAGAGCGACAGGGTGGCACCAACAATTGCAGACAGACCCTCCCATTGCACTGGGAGGCCGCCCCCCAGGTACTCCAGTATGGGGGAGGCGGAGTCCATTTCTGCAGACATGTAAATTTCCAGACAGGGCGGTGGCGCGGACATACAGCCTTTCCTGCACTTTTCAGCAGAAGGCGCCAATTTTTACCGCCAATTCAGTATGAAGATGACGCAGCAAACAATTCTAGTCAAGCTAAGCGGCCATCTTTGAGCAAAATCGCTGTCTATTCACTGACAGCAAGCGGTGGCTTAAACAAATGGCAAACAGTCCAGACAAGACAATCTTCACACCGCAATTATCACAGTTCACTTTGGCCCAGCACTTTTCAATAAAGCAATTAGGGCTTGTCACTTTAAGGCAATTAACAGCACACAGTTTTTATATCCGCAATGGCGCAGGAATGTTCGTATCCTGTTCGTGACGCCAATTTATGCAACACGCCAGACCTGCAGGGTATAGCGACAGTGAGGTCACGGTATGGGCAATCGAGGGTTACTCACTTTTTGGAGGACCCTGGGCAGGCATGTAGCAGTGAAGGAGAGGCAGACACTAGTTCCTCTGGGGCACACTCTGGGTGTAGAGACCTGGCCTGATGTTGGGTGAGGTGCCCTGGTTGTTGCAGGTGTTTAGAGTGCCTGAGGCAAGGTCCCTTTAAGGTTTGTGACGCCAGTGCTTGTAACGGTGGCACACCGGTTTTCAGTAGCAATAAGTGAGGTACACGGATGATATGGTGAACCAAACGTTGCTTTACTTATAACAGTCCAACTTTGTACATCAAGATGGTAATACAGTCCTTTACAGTCCCAAATGCACAGCAGGTTTATATCACAGCAGGTTTCAATCTCGCAAGATACTTGGAGGGTATATAGTTAATGCTTGGCAGTGCTATGCTGCTCTATCCCCACAGCTATTCTAGCTGGCTGGATCCCAAGGCCCGGATGCCTATTCGCTGGCTTAAATCCTTGGTATGAATTCCTTCCTCCAGTATTGGCACTTGCTTAAGATTACAGTACCTTTGTTTCCTAGCTGTCTCTCTCTGCTTGAGGTGACAGGTGACTGCAGGTTGCTCCCAGGAGGTCCTCTCCTACTACTGGGGTATCTCAACTGAGCTATCCTTAGCCTCAAGAGCTTCGGGCTGACAAGGTAACTCCTCTAGTCCCCTGGAATACACTACGGTCTCCAAGCAGGCTGTACTCCATCTAGCCTCCTGGTGCAGCTAGAAACCAGGACTATCCAGCTGTATGTCAGGAGGAGGCTCTCAGCATATCCTGGGCTGGTGCCTTCTCACCTCTGTCTCCACAGACTCCTGACTATGACCCAACCACTCCCTGTCTGGGCCTGGACATTTATACTAGGAGCTCCCTATCTCCCTTTACTGTCTGGGAGGCTAAATTACACCCCACTAGGCCTGCAAAGCATATGACAGGGGAAGCATACCAATGCAAAAACACATTGAACATGCATTAAAGTGCACAGTAAAATGTAACATCACTGTCCCTTGTGAGTAGATGTACGCGTTACCCAATTGACCCTTGTGTAGTGCCCACTCCTACCTAGTGGGACACTACAAGTGTATGTATGTCTATCTTTCTGTCAGTAAATGTATGTGTGTCTGTCATTGAGTGTCTGTGTGTGTATGTCAGTGAGTGTGGATGTCTGTCAGTCAGTAAGTGTCTGTGTGTTTGTCAGTGAGTGTATGTGTGTGTTTGTCTGCCAGTGAGTGAGTGTCTGTCAGTGAGTTTCAATGTGTGTGTGTGTTTCAGTGGGTAGGTGTATGTCTGTCAGTGAGTGAGTGTGTGTGTGTGTGTGTGTGTCTGTCAGTGAGTTTCTGTGTACGTCATTCAGTGAGTGTCTGTCAGTGAGTGTATGTCTGTCTGTCAGTGAGTGTATGTCTGTCAGTGAGTGTATGTCTGTCTGTCAGTGAATGTATGTGTACATCATTCAATGAGTGTATGTGTGTCTGTCAGTGAGTGAGTGACATGAGGGGGCGGCAAAATGGATCTTCGCCTAGGGCGGCCCTGACTGTACCAGCAAATTGGATGAAAATTTCTGAATTCTCATCTGCACACTGCATAAAAAAACACAGCAGAAAAGCTACGTTATGGTGGATTTGAAAACCGCAGCAATTTTTACAGGAGATTTCTCTTCCGATTTCACCCTTCTCAATAAAGAGTGTGAAATCTGCTGGCTTTTCCACAACAACAAACTGCACATAATATCGAAACCACATAAACATGCAGCAAAAACCACAGTGGGTTTTTCTGCTGGATTTTCAGTCATTTGTGAACCCAGGGGGCCTTTACACACTGCGGATTTTGTTGCAGAATTTTCCGCAAGTGAAAATCTGTTCCATTCATTTCAATAGGGCAGCAAGCACATGGATTTGTACAAGCCTCATTCAGGTGAATGCAGCTGATTTTCATTCCTGGAAAAAGCACCTTTCACATGAGCAAGTTTTCTGCGCGTGTGCAATGCGTGACGAGAAAACGCATTGCACCCGCACTGAACGCTGACCCATTCATTTCAATGGGTCTGTATACATGAGCATTGTTTTTCACGCATCAATTGTGTGTTGCGTGAAAATCGCAGCATGTTCTATAGTCTGCATTTTTCACGCAGCCCTGGACCCATGGTAGTGAATGGGGCTGCGTGAAAAACGCATTGCATCCGGAAGCAAGTTGCAGTTGCTAAGAGATGTTGTTTGTAAACCTTCAGCTTTTTATCGCGCGCGTGAAAAACGCATCAAAATGCATTGCACCTGCGCAGAAAAAACTGAGCAACTGAACGCAATCACAAACAAAACTGAGTGAACTTGCTTGCAAAATGGTGCGAGTTTCACTGAACGCATCCTGAACACATCCGGACCTAATCCATCACGTTCGTGTGAAAGAGGCCTTAGGGTATCTGCACACAAGGGCAGGTAAACACACATAAGGCCTCTTGCACACGAACGTTGTGTGCCCTTGGCCGTATTGCGGCCTGCATACAGCGGGTCCACAATACACGGGCATCGGCCCGTGTGCACTCTGCATCACGAATGCGGACCCATTCACTTGAATGGGTCTGCAATCACGGAGATGCGGAACGGAAGCATGTATCGGAACCCCACGGAAGCACTACGGAGTGCTTTTGTTGTGTTTCTGTTCGTGCCTCCACATCAGACAGTTGTACTATTTTTTTTTGCGGTGCGGACGGATCACAGACCCATTCAAGTTGACATGGACGTTGCCCGTGCATTGGGGAACGCAAATTACGGTCCTCAGTGCACAGAACGAATGCGCAACGTTCATGTGCAAGAGGCCTAAGATTTATGTATTTTTCTACACCATATCCACGTTTTTTGGTGCAGATTTTACGTGGTTTTGCTGCAGATCTCAACCTTCATTGGAAAAGTGTAAAATCTTCAGCTAAAACTGCAAACATAATTGACATGCTGCAAGATTTGAAAATCCGCACAGCAGGTCAATTTCTGCACCGAAAAAAATCCACAAATATACATGAGATTTGTGCAATGTCATACACTTAGCTGGTGCTGTAATACGCTGAGGTTTTTCTGCATCGGGAATCCGCAACATGATATGTGACCAGCACTGCTACCTGTGGCACTAGTCTGTCTGCCCTGTTTGCATTCATTCCTTTTGACTACAGCACCGACCTGTAGACGACTCACCTGTAGACACAGCTTCCGCCCTTGTCATTAACCCTCCCCTTCTCATGTCCCCGTGTCACTAGATACACACAGGCGCAGGTGAACGTGCTCCTATCGCCTCCCACATTCCTCCGTACTCTGACCACGCAATGCTAAGGTGCCGGATCATGGATGTCAGGAAGGGCTGAGGACGTGACAGCACCTGCCAATGTCTGGTATGTGTCTCACATTGATCATCTCGTTGTATTTAACCCTTGCTCTGTTCACATTAGCTATCAGTCCCTGGTGAAGTAGCGTCCCAGGAGACTGGGAGTTGTGGCAGATCTACAGTGCAGCTTACCGTGCACTATGGGGACATACGGCTGCTCTCTATAGAAGGCAAGGCCAAGTTTACATTACACTAGGGAGGCCCAAGTAACTTTGATTGGAAAATTGCCATAAAGTTCCTTTTCTTCATCTGTTTCTGCCGTTATAATCAGGAATCCTCTGTGTAAATACATTTTGCTGCCTGGGATATTGTTCTGTCGGCATTGAATATATGAGATTCATTTGTCAGTTTACTCTTTTGTGTATTGTGATGATTTTTCTTTTAAGTAGGCTAGCCTGCAGTCCTATGTAAATCCACAATGAACACATGATAATATTCTAAGGACCTGTGAAGCTCAGCTCTGCCGCCTCTGACAAGCTCGGTCCTCCTACTTGGGTACTTAACTGCTCTCCGATGACTTGTGCTCGTTAATTGCAATGGGTTAATAGGCCATTACATAGTATGGGATATTTTCCCATCCTCCAGGCAACTGATTACAAATTTTGTCATGACAGCATATTGGGTAAATGGTCGTAAAGAAACTTGGCATCATTGTATGCTACATAAACCAAGCTAGCTCAGACATGTAAAATGAATAATATATGAGGTGTGTCTTTCTGCCTTCGAGGTTTAACATTACCTAGAAATTATCAGAAGCTAATGAACTGGCTGCCTGGCATAGTCTCAGCACGGCCAGATAACGTGGCTTGTGGAGTTGGATTTTTATTATGATATTGTCTGCATGCGTTTTTATCTTTTAAAGGAATTCTGTCTCCAGGAACCACACTGCTTTGTAGGGCTAGCTCAGCTGAATGCAATGATACCTTTCACTTAGTAATCTATTGTTTCATTCTGGAGAAAAAGTACTTTTAATCCTATGCAAATGAGCAGTTAAGTGCCCCGCAGGTGGGCCCGAGCCACTCTGTGCACCCATGTTCCTCTGCCAGGAATGAAGTAATGGATCATTAAGTGAAGGGTACCATTCAGCTGAGTTAGCCCTACAAGGCATGGACGGTCATTTACTAAGAGCAGCTTTTTACACCGGTCTTAGATCCCCCCCCCTACGCTACAGTATAAGTTGTTGGCCGTGCGCCTAGCGCAAAAATCTACTTCAGCCCCTGGCTGGACTACATTTTCGCCTGTTTCCGGGCGCAAATGTTAGTAAATTTGCCCCCGGCACGGCCTCTGCTCTGCCCACATACTGTCAAAAATCTCATGACTTTTTTTTACAACTAAAGTAGTTGCAAGTCCCTTGATAAATGACCCCCATTGTGTCTGGTGTAACAGTGAATTTCCTGGTGACAACAGATTCCCTTCAAAGGGAGGTCTACAGCACAAATATACAATATTACAGCACAGCTGACATGACTACAGACATGCCCGTACACCTTTTATAGCTGCCGACAGCTGTCTATGCTAACTCTCCTATACACATACTCGGTTTGGCTGAATGTGTTTTCAGTGGGGAGAGAGGCGAAAGGTGTTGCCAGGCACCTTGGGTGACATATTATCTCCTGGGAAAACAAGGGGAATGGGCACTGAAATTCAACGTGCCCTATCCTTCTGTGCCCCCCACATCTTCTGTCCATACACATTAGATTTCCATCAGTCCCAGCAGAAATGGCAGGTTAAGGCCTTTTCTATAAACACTTCTATCTCATTATATATCAGATCTTAGACCACTTTCACACGGTCAGTATTTGGTCAGAATTTTACATTAGCATTTGCAAGCTAAAACCATGAGAGGGTCCAAAACACAGAAGAGACACAAGTATTTCCATTATACTTTTTTCTGTAGGATCCACTCCTGGCTTTGACTTACAAATACCAATGTAAAATACTGACCAAATACTGACCGTGTGAAAGTGGCCTTCTGTAGAAGAAAATCTAGACTTGCACTCAAGCCTCTCACAGTTTTTACCCCAATACAGTTACTATTTTAAAAAACTCTCTGAGGAAGCAAACCGCAGAAGTTATATAATAACTTAAATAATAATTTCATATAATGCATGTAATGAGTAGGTGACTGGTTGCTGCCTATATTCTGCTCATTAGTAAAAAAAAAAAAAATATGTCCGGAATAACACACCAACCTTGGTTGTGCGATGGGTTTCATGGCCAAGATTGCCGTAGATCCCCAGCCTTACTTCCAATGATTCGAAGACAGAAAGATGTCTCTCTAAATTCTAGAAATACATGCTTTGGTAAAAAAATAAAATGATATAAAAAAACATGTGCTTGCATCTTGTACTGATGGCTCCCTGCTTCACCATTGTATTCCACTGTATCCACATCCTGGGGGCGCAGATGCCGTTGACATAGGTGTTGCTGTCCTGGGGCCTTATACAATTGCGTGGTTTGCATAGTGGCCCAAAAGTGTACACCTATCAGTTTATGGGGAGCAGCCAGCTTATTATCCCAAGCCGTCAGATTCCTGGCGTAGATTATAGTAAATGTTTCGGGTCAGCTATGTTCATCCCCACACCGTCCACTACCATCTCATTCACTCTTTGAAAGAGTGTTAAGAGGAGCACAATACCCCCCAAAAGTTGAAAGATTTTGCTCAGGTGGGGCATGCGTGAAACTTGACCGTCAAACTGTGACTTTTTGATGACAGTTTTCAGGTGTAGAGGGGTTGTTGATCAATGTCCCACGTAGTACTATGATCAACAACCCCTCTACACCAGAAAACTGTCATCAAAAGGTCACAGTTTGACGGTACTAAAGGATTTTCACATTTTACTGTAGGATATAGGAATTTTTATAAAAATAAAAAAAGTCAGTACATTGTTATTGTGTGTTAGGAAGTAACAAAAAGCGTTTTCCAGGCTACACATATTGATGAACTATTCTCAGGATTGATTTCCAGGCTAGACCATCAGTATCAGATCGCTGGTGGTCCCACCTCTGGCACCCCACCGATCAGCCACTACACTATTGTGTTTTCAGTAGCTGGAGGCTGCAGAGAACAGCTGATTTGTAGGGATGCCAGGTGTAGCACCTCCACCAATCTGATATTGATTACCTATCCTGAGGATAGGCTATTAAAGAGGACCTTTCACCAGAATAAAACTTCTAAACTAACTATACAGGCATGTAGAGCGGCGCCCAGGGATCTCCCTGCACTTACTGTTATACCTGGGCGCCGCTCCGTTCTCCCGTTATTGCCTCCGGTATCTTCATAGTTAGGCTCCACCCAGGGGAACCTGCCGTCGGCTCATTCTCCCATGCTGTAGCGCTGGCCAATCGCAGCGCTCAGCTCATAGCCTGAGAGAGAAAAAAGCCTCTCAGGCTATGAGCTGAGCGCTGTGATTGGCCAGCGCTGCAGCATGGGAGAAGGAGGCGCCGGCAGGTTCCCCTGGGTGGAGCCTAACTATGAAGATACCGGAGGCAATAACGGGAGAACAGAGCGGCGCCCAGGTATAACAGTAAGTGCAGGGGGGTCCCTGGGCGCTGCTCTACATGCCTGTATAGTTACTTTAGAAGTTTTATTCTGGTGAAAGGTCCTCTTTAATATGTGGAGTCTGGAAAATGCATTTAAGCTAAATACTAGAACTTATGGTATGAGTGAGATTTTTGGAGATACAGTAGGACTAACTGGAACCATCATGATTTTGCCAAGTTAAAGCATAGTGGAGTATAGTGAAATTTACTAGATGTAATGACAGAGACAGTCAACAACGATCCGTCTGTGCTGTACTCACTCCTCACAACACTTGTGTGATAAAATACGGATGTATGTTATATGCAAAACCTAGGATGCAGGAATATATGACTTTCTATATTCTGGGGTCCCTAGTGGAAGACCCTTCTCTTTGACATCCATATACCCTATGCAGACAGAGCATAGAGACAGACATTGTCTTTGTGAGACCATTTCTTAAAGAAAAACTCTTTAACAGTTAATAAAAGGAACATTTCCATCAAACTTTTATCTAATCATATATTAACAACTTGTACGTGAATATTAAATGTATTTTTTTAAATAAAAAAATGGGTGGATGGTATTGGGGATCTAATTTTTTGAATTCACTCCATGTATTCTAGTTCCTGTAGTGGCTCTTTAATTCCCCCCGTATTTGGACTTTTTAACATGGCAAACAGTATCGCTTAATGTTCTTAGCCCACTGTGGACAGAGAGGGAAAGGTGACTGTGGCTCAATAAGAGCATCACACATTACCCTAATCAATGGCATGTTATTCTGTGGGCATCTTTATCAAGTGACCAATAGAGCTGTCATAATGGTATCTCTATTCTATACCTACTATTATCATCAGGACAACCCTTCAGATAGCAGCTACAGAAGTACAATATTTTGCACTTAATTTTCAATGGTGTAATACTGACAAATATTGAGTTTTAAACAATTAGTCAATTTTGATGGAAGGGTTGTATAAAACGTGACTGCTGCTCAAACGCTGCCCTCCACATCGCAACCTCCCTCCCCAGCTATAAATTCTCCACCTTCTTGTGAAGCTCCACCCAGTGGAGGCAGAACTCAGTACAGAGGCAGCCTGGGAATGGCGGTAGCAGCGTCAGAGGAGGTGCCTGTGTGGGTATACCGAGAATACTGTATTCACCTAGTTGAGGAGGACAGCAAACAATTTAGCTACACCATACAGAATGTTCAAATAGGTTATTAGTGTAATGCTAAAGAGAATACCAGCATACCAAACAAAGGCCCATCAGAGAGCTTCTTTAAGATGTAAGAACTTTTATGAAGTAACCATGGATATTTTGTATTATAAACCAGACCTGTAAATGTAATTATTTATTTAGTATGCAGATAAATATATTATTCTGCTGCTCACCAAGATAATGTATTATGTGGTTGAAAGAGTGTTCCTGTAGCTATATTTGATGCTCTCTTAGCTCTGTAAGCTTTGCTGAAATATCTGCCAGTAAAAAGGAGCCAATTGCAGAAGGGTAGCAGAGGGCCTTCACCAACGGGCAGCTGTTAACATTCTTCTCACCAGCCACAAGGCTATCATGTGTCCAGTTATATCTTGAAGTCTTGTCGAGGAAGATTATATGGGCACACCGACTCCTTTCTATTACATTACTGAAGACAACTTATGGATCATAAGACATTTCTAGTAGACTGCTAATGAATTTACTTATACTGTAAATGCAAATATAAAAAACATAAAATAAAAGTAAATCATCATGACTTGTATTGAGTTTAGATTCGATTCAGGAGAGGTGAGTGTTGCGCTGCAGACAGAGCCATCAAAGAGAGCATCTGATGGATTTAACAGATGACAGCATTCTGCAGCTTGCTGTGTAGTGTAATACATGTGGGCTACCAACCACTGGGATCCCAACCACTGGGATCCCAACGATAAGAGAATAGGGGTCCCTAAGTCGACTGTGTGAGTGGAATGGTTGAAATCCAACTATTTGATCCTTATCTCCCCCAACATCTGCCGTCAGGGGAGAGTCGGGAGGTGCCACACACATTAGATGGTCAGCCGGTGTCACCGGGGGGCTTGGCTGACATCTAATACATATGGCCAGATCAAATAAACAACAGCTATATAATCATCCATGAATATCAGAGGGTGTTTTGTTCTAGTTAGTAAAGGTCAATGGAAAATGAGCATTAATGTGCCTGAAATATCTATTAGGCAAAGGGAGTATCGAGCAATCAGTTTTTGGGAGGACTATCGCCAACACTCGCATTCCAAGAGCTATAACTTTTTAGTTTTTTCATCAATGTACTTGTATGAGGTTTTATTTTTTGCAGGACAAGTTATAGTTTTTAATACACCATTTTGGGTACATGTAATGATTGATTAAAGCCAGCTGTTTAGCTTAAAAAAAACTTTGTTTACATCAATAAAAAAGTCACATTAGTGGTCACTAAGGGGTTAAAGAGTATTGAACCTTTTCAGTGTGATTCTTGTAGCTCTGATGGATGCATTTACTACCATTTTGCTGACTCGTCACTTGATCAGGTGATGGGTGTGCACTTCTTCAGGAATGTTTGTCATCTGTCCAGTATAGCTGGTTGTCATTAGCAGGTCATCAAAGACGAGGTTTACATTGAAATCTTATGCTTATACTATGAAGAAAAGAGGTCTTTCATTATCCTAGAACTTATAATATGATCAGATTTCTCTATTACAGTGTTTAAACACCAAACAATCCGTAATGTATGCAAACAGTATAATCAATATACCTTTGCTCTTTCAACCTTTGACCACGTCTGATAAGAAGCTGCTTTTCTCTGCTGAACAGTTTGCAGAGTCCTTTGTGGATAGTGTGACAAGGAGTTTAACCCTTTTTTCCAATTTCTGGAGTCTTTCACTAAGGGGACACAATCATTTTACAACTTCTAATCAATAAGAAAGCATCATGTCCGATGGTTAAAGCTGTTGTGTAGTAACAAGTGAACAGGCAACAAATGGCCGTCAGATTTACAGCATAAGGTCACTGGTCAGCTTTACCTATCCAAATGTGAACCTGTTAAAGGGGTTACCTTGCCTGAAATGCCCGAGGCACTCATACAGATTGTACTTACCTCGCGCTCCGGCACCCTCGTTGCTCCTGATGCCCACACAACCATGGATGTCTTGATCTACAAGATCGGGGGGCAGCCAATAGCAGGTTGCGACGAGAACGAGCCTCCCTAGCATCGCGGGTGACGCTAGGGAGGCTTGTTTCCGTCGCAGCCTGATATTGGCTGCCCTCGTCGCCAGATGTTTTAATTTGGGCGACGGGTAGATGCGGGCATCAGGAGTAACGAGTGCTGGGGAACGAGTTAAGTACTATCTGTGTGAGGGGCCCGGGCATGAAGGGGATGGGGGGTTGGGGGTTTAATCTTTCCACTTACTATTATGGAAGTTACAGAAAAAAAACAAGTGCTTTCAATAGGTTAGGGACTCAGAGGTCAGTTCCGTTTTGTATTTGCCATGGTCTGGCAGATGCAGTAAGCCCTTGAGGAGCCCGTGTAGAGAATGGGAGGGGTAGTGGCTCCGATGAGATTTTGTGTCACTGTGTACTCCTTCTGGCCGTCGCTGCCTGAAGATTGGTGTAGTGGAAAGGTGGCTTGAAGAATCAGGCCAGAAATAAACATGTAACAGCCTCTCTGTACTTACTGTAAAATACGTGTAACTTGTGGCACGTCTAGCAGTATTAGGTACAAAGTGCAGATTCTGGCACCAGATGAGGAGGTATGGTGGCAAGTTGTATGGCAGTTTACTAGCACTTGCAGGCACTTGTGGCTATAGATGTCCGCTGTGTGATTCAGGTTTGATTTTAGTCTGGCCTAGTGGTTGTTTAGGTGATGGGTGCCTGAGAAGTCCCTCACCTGCAGCAGTGTTTGTAAAACTGTAATTTCACTGATCAGTCTGATGCCTTGGTACACTGTAGCGTCTTGGAGTGATGATCTCACAGGAGAATAGGATAAGGTCCCTAGGAATGGGAGCTGTGGTATGTGCGTCCTCTCCCCTTACTGTCTGAACTAGAATTCCTGGCAGGTGGTAGGACAGGCCCACTCCTACCAAGAGCGGAGGAACAGGGTGGTTAGCCCCGTTCCTGCCAACCATTGCTAACCGTTCCTCCTCTTGCTGGAATAAACGGGCAAAACATAAGGACAACATAACAATACATAATATAAAAACATTGCAGATAACCCCAGGTCTGAGATACTGCACAAATGTTATGGTTTGCAACTGTAAAAGGTGTCTAGTGGCACCAAATATGATTACCATCAGTAATGGTCAGTTTGCATTGTTCGCCTTCATCGGGCTGCCATTTTTTCTTACAAGTCTGGCGAGGCACAGGTAAGCCCTTACCTGTGCCTGTGCGCGAGCCAGTCTGAAACAAATGCAGCCAGCGGGAGCAGGCAGTTCCGAGAAAAACCCGATGAAGGCCCCCGGCGGCTGTTCTCGGGACTGCCTGCTCCCAGTGACCGCATTTGATTTCAGACCGGCTTGCGCACAGGTAAGGGCTTACCTGTGCCTCGCCGGACTTGTGAGAAAAGATGGCCATCACTGATTGCCATTAGTCAGCCCAAATTTTATAACCGGCACATACCGTGCTATTCCACACTGGCATACTGCAGAGCGCCTATATATGTATTTTTTTACATTTATATTATTATATTATTATTATTGCCAACTTCTGGCAAGCAACACCACTATGTATGTGCAGATGGCTTCTACTCATTATAAGCACATCAATGATATGCACTTGTATATTAATCATGTATCATGAAGTGCCTGACTTTTCTCAGCTGTCCAGTTATGGATCTTGAAATATGCCCTAGTACATTTAATATCCTACCAAGTGTTTGTGGTGTCTGGTGAATGCTGTGGTGACGACCCCCATTTATGCATAACAGTGGCTTATCCAGCAGAGCTGCTAGCATAGTTTCCAAGTGTCCCTGATATCCAGAGACAGGTCCACTCACGTGCTCCAAGGCTTTCCTAGCTATAAAATATGTTATTTTCCATCAGCGACCAACTGAATTTTCCACTGACTGAATTGTATATCCGTATTGTTGAAGCCATTATTACAGAAGCATCTTTTTGGTCCAGTATGTGCAGTTCTCCACTGTAGGATAGCTAGAAGAAAATTGTCAGACATCTGCTCACTTTAACAAGGTGGTTTACAGGTCTCATGTGGGGCAAGATACTTACTGATTACAGTCTTATGGCAGGCAGCAGACTTAGTGGTTACAGCCTCACAAGAGACACCAAACATATGGTTTCGAAATCTCTCAATAAGTACAGATTCTTGGTCAGTGGCAACAGGAAAAGTTTCCCCATAAGGTTCCATTCACATGTCCGCAAGTGTTTGCAGACCGCAAATGGCTGGCCCTGTGATAGAAATGCCTATTCTTGTCTGTGACTGTGGACAAGAATAGGACATGCTCTATCTTTTTTTGCCATTGAAATTAATGGGTTCGCACCCGTTCCGCAAAATTGCGGAACAGATGCGGACACATTCATACATGAGGCTGAATGGACCCTAAGAGTCAGCAACATACTTTTTCTCTGACTTGTTTTGGGTATCGACACCCTGGTGATTTGCCCTTTGCAGATGTCACAGTGGCCCGATGGTCTTTATTACAGGCCTGGACTCCTCCACAGGCCAAGATTGCTTACAAGAGGAGTGGGCTAAGCAGCTCCTTTCAGTCCTTATGCTCTGGCCTCAACTTCCTTAGCTGCATCCAACCCTAACTAGTCCTTGAGGTGGTGCACCCAAATGGGTGGTGCTACTCACCTCAAGCTGGCTATTTCTAGGAATGGCACTCTCTCAGCTCAGGATTTCAGTTCTCAGTTCTGTGTCTGGTGTCTCTCTCAGTCCAAAAAGGTCCTATGCACCTAACGCCATATTATCCAACATCAGTAACACAAATAGCCAGTAAGTGGCAGCATAACTACAGTGCCATTTACAACACACCTACAGTATATAGTGCTGCATATCAGTGAAATACATGTATATAACAGTGCAGTAGAATATCAGTAGTACAGTTCTCACTCTCCCCAGTGCAGCTCACCTGCAATGTTAATTGCACCCTATTCAAGGCAGCATAGCTCTAGAAGGCCACCTGCACCATCTCCCACCCATGAACAGCTATTTCCAGGGCATGTGCCCACAGATTATTTCACCAACCTTAGGTCAGAGCCTTTTTAAAGTATCCTTGCTGCCATTTTCTCACCTTAAAGGGGTTATGCCATCATAATGATCACTGTTAAATCTGTTAATGATTTGACAGTGATCATTTTTGTAAATATATTTGATTAACAAATTCCCACCATTTAGGATAAAATTCATCCCCACTTACCTCATTGTTGTCATTCGGTCTCCCCTGGTTACGGCCATCGCTCTTCTCCAGAATCCTGGTGGCCGCTCTTGCGCAGAAGATTCCTTTTCTCCTGGCCGGGTCGCTTGCTGTCCTGAACGCGCATGCCGCTGCGCATGCGTGATGGTCACTTCTTCCCGGACAGAATAGTACAGAGCCGCGAACGCCGGCTCTGTACTATACTGGCCAGGAATAAGTCACCATGGCGCATGCGCGGCAGCGTGCGCGTTCAATCCAGCGCGCGGCCCGGCCGGGAGAAGACTTCAATCAAGATGAAGCCCGTCCCCAGCAAGAATCCAGGAAGTGAACGGCGCGCTGGCAGCAGGTAAGTATGAAAAGGCGAAGTGGGATAACCCCTTTAACACATTATGCAAAATAGCACATAACATATCAATCATAGATTCATATTAAATGTCACATTTAACTGAGGGGAGATATAGCATGCAATACCCATAACAGTTACCGAAACAACATAGTGTGCTGTGCTACGCTATTTCTGTAGCTCCAATGCTCCACTGTTTCCCAGCTGGCTGATGGTCAGAAGTGTATCTCATCTCGCCTTAGTAACGGGGAGATAAGACAAACCGTTTAAGGATTTTAAGGCACAAAAGAGACACTAAATCATGGTGCACACCATATTTGCATCATAATGTGTGCGTCTTGTCACTATTCTAAAGTGGAGAGAAAAGGGATGGGGCATACCTGAAGGGTGGCACCAACATATTTATTATAATTTACACATAAATTATTGGTCAAGTGTACACCATCTACTAGCTATATTAGGAGGCACATCTCACTCCAGTGAAGAGGAGATCAAGACTCGAGTAGGAAACTCCAGTCTTGATAAATGGCCTCCATGTGTATTTGTACGCTAATATGTTGATATGACATCCATAGACTTGCTGTTTTTGGCAAGACAACGCCTTCTCTTTAAAAATCTGCCACTGTGATTAGTTGATTCGTTTTTAAAAAACATTTTGGAATCCATAACTGTGAGGAATATGGATTATCATTTACTGGCAGCCATGATTGTCATTTGATTCACCTTTTGGCATGTACACAGTCAGTGTACATGCAAAATATGCTCTCACCCCCCAGCCATCTGCTGTCAGCTAGCAAGGGAGAAAGCCCCAGGGGTCCAGGCTTCAAGTAGGCCCCAGGTAGATAAAGTCACACAGCCAATTTGGAGGCAAGCTAATCTTGCAGGAAAACCCCTAGAAGGAGGTCTCAGCCCTTGCCCAGGATCAACGATCCCTCCCAGACATGTTGGCACCTACATTTCATAAGGAATTATGAATCGTTCTTCCATCCAAGGCATAATTCGGTTATCTTTTTGCGATCCTGGGGCAAAGCCAAACATCCACGTGGTCCTGCCTTGATGCTAGGGTGCCCGGGAGGGGAGATATACATATCTCCCCACAGAAACCACATAGCGGCACCATGTTTGGGCTCTAGTTGTAGCCGGAACCCAGGCGGATCAACTAGGCCGGAACCATCTTCCTGCGACATTCTGGTCTGAAGCTATGAGCCCTAAGGGGTTTTATGGGTCATTTTCTGCCAGCACCAGAGAAGGAGCAGTTGACCCTACCCATAGACGGGGAGGGGAGTGGCCGGCTACAGGTCATAAGCCCATGCAAGCCAGCTGGCGGTGTCTTTTCTGAAGGGGGTCACATCGTGCCAATGTGTTTGGAGAGACCAGGAACCAGCTGACATCACTGCCCCCACGTGACTGCAGCCAAGGACAATTCCACCCTCATAACCCAAAGGAACTTTCATCTATCCAGTAACTGACTTTTGCTCTGCTTAACCCTGTTGTACCTATATCACCTGTATCTGTAACCTCAGATCACTGTATATATTCTCTGTGTATATTGTGTCATCTAGTGTGCCCTTGAGGCGATTAAATATATAATTTAATCTTGTGCTATCTTGTATCTCGATCACGAATCCCCACTTCCGTGTTTCGTCCTCGTTATAAGCTAGCGCGGGTTGGTTTCTCACCCTATATAATCCCGTTAGCGAATCGGGCTTATATCAAACGAGAAGCTGGTGGCAGATTTGCCGGGCTGGGACAGCCCTGTTTTCACTGCGGCAGTGAAAAGGCTCTCTCAGCTTGTTGTCTCTCTGTGCCCGCGTGGACAGGAGGTGTCTGTGTAAACTCTACCAAGCTGACCTTACCTGCTCCTCTGTAGGGCATAACATCACGCTTTGGTAACCCATGATCATACCGTGTCTCATGAGCTCGACATAGGTGACGCCAAGCGGGCACGAAGTCCGGTATTCTTCACAATAACATGTCTTAGGCTATTTTCACACTTGCGCTTGATCGGATCCGTTCTGAACGGATCCGATCATATTAATGCAGACGGAGGCTCCGTTCAGTACGGATCCGTCTGCATTAATAACTTAGAAAAATTTCTAAGTGCGCAAGATGCCTGAGCGGATCCGTTCAGACTTTCAATGTAAAGTCAATGGGGGATGGATCCGCTTGAAGATTGAGCCATATGGTGTCATCTTCAAGCGGATCCGTTCCCATTGACTTACATTGTAAGTCTGAACGGATCCGCTCGCCTCCGCACGGCGGAGGCGAGCGGAGCGGAGGCTGAACGCTGCCAGACTGATGCAGTCTGAGCGGATCCGCTCCATTCAGACTGCATCAGGGCTGGACGGAGGCGTTCGGGTCCGCTTGTGAGCTCCTTCAAACGGAGCTCACGAGCGGACCGACGAACGCAAGTGAGAAAGTAGCCTAAAAGGCAGAGTCAGAGCTTATAAACGAGGACGATGAGAGTAGCAAGAAAACCGATGCCTTAAGCAGACAAGAAGGGTGGAAAATTTAGTTGTAAAGAGATATCTTGGTAAAGTCATCTCTTAAAGAAGTGGAATGTTAATTCGGTACGTATCAAAATCAGCAGGTGACATCTGGTACATGAAATGTATGCATAAAGGTCACATATCATAAATCCTCGTGAGAGCCCTAATAAACATGTGTCAAAGTCTTGCCCAGCACCCCTCGTCCCTGGAGGCCACCCCCATTATTGTAAAGTAATTCATCTGCTAGACTATCTCCTTTTAACATACCGAGGTCGCAAAGGGGAAGCCCAATAGGAGATAAGCCATAGCTGTATTAAGGAACCCCAAGACCAAGATGAACACCAGGGTAGGCAGGGTTTAGGTAACCACGTAGTCCATTTGGAAATAATTGTCATAGTCAATAGGAGTATGAAGAAATGTATACAGTATATTCTCCTTATGGCAGCCCTACAAGAAGGCAAATCAACTTTGAGACATTTGAATTGGGAGGTCCATTCTTGAGGAGTTACGTGTCACTATATTTCTTCAACCTAGCTAGAGGCTTGAAGATAGTAGTGGAAACAGAGGAATGTAATGTTAGGGAATTTGTCTTGTAATTCTGTGAGGGTTAGGGAATGTCGTTGTGGCAAGTTTATTAGGAGCGCTATAAAGGATATACCCCTTCTCTTCCAGTCCCCATATATTGGATGCAAGGTTCCCTGTTGGAAATTAGGATTTGTTAGTAGGGTGAGGGAGGTAGAATAATATAAGGAATAGAAGTGTTTGAGAGTGCATATCTAATGGAACACACGCCAGGTTGCCATAAAAAGTGCATTCGATTTGACCTTTTTTTGGGAGTGAAGAATATTGCATGTGTAATATACTGATGTGTAATATAACTTCTCGAAGTCCCACTATATGGCCCTTTTCAAAGTACGTTAATTGCAGAAATGTTGCACACCTTAGTCTAGCAGTCACGGCAAACACTTTAACAGCAGGTCCCTACTGTACCTCTGTATGCTTCCAATTTTATACTGGGGCATTGGTTCTTAGAGAGGGTGATTTTATAATTCTGTGCTGTAGAGAGAACCATATGGTGGCGCATGGAAGGTCAATTCTTCCATGATATAGTGCTGCAGATACTCTGTGTTCCTCCATGTGTATGGCTGTACCTTACCCCTGAATGACTTGTAAATTCTACATTATTCATCTGTTTCTGATGTAAGACATATTTTTCTATTCTTGTTCATCCTCCATTCATTTACCCACTTGCCAGGTTTTTATGTAGATATGTCTATGTGATTCCATGAAGTTTACTGTACTGTAAAGCTATTGGTGCATGAATGGTCTAAGAAATAATCAAATGCAATACTCCACATTGATGGTAGTTCCTTAGACAGTAAAGTTTTCTTGCTAAAGTGGTGGATTTCTCTTAACCCATTTCTTCAGAGGTTCAGTGAATTCAATTTCACTTAGTGCTTTTCTACAGGATAACCCCTCTGCCCGCTAATGCATTTATTCTGTCCAAAGGAAATGCATTCCTGCTGTCATAAGAAGCCCCCAGCAGAATGCTGCTCCGGTTGCTCAAGCAGAATTACATTCAATGAAAATGTTTGTATAAATGGATTTGTGCACGTACATAAATGCAAGAAGTCAAATAACCTATTGATGGATATTTTATTCATGAACGTATACCATATGCATGTACTTTGAACAACCTGAGCCTAATTTCAGTTTTATTTCTAGAAATGCCAATGACAACATATATAATTAAATTACAGAGGCAAAGGTTGGGGCTGTCACCTAGATTTTCCAGAAACAGGTATAACAGTGTCAAATATACATTAATTCTGAATGCTACAGTATCTCTTATTTGTCAATTGCTATATATATTATATGTTATATAAATTAAATATGATATCCATTGGTATAACCACATTTTTCATTTTTGGGCATATTAAAATCCTTATTGGACGACTATTCCCTATATAGGGCTCTTACCTTGTTCTGTGGCTTGGTTTCACTAAAAAATCAAGCTTTTAAAATATGCAAATGACTTCACTACCAGCAAGTTGGAGCGTCTACTTGCTGGTAGCCGCCACATCCTCCTTTATAAAAAACGCCCCCTCCTCCTGTTGATTGACAGGAGGATGCGGCAGGCTACCAGCAAGTAGACGCCCTACTTGCTGGTAGTGAAGTCATTTGCATATTTTAAAAGCTTGATTTTTAGTGAAACCAAGCCACAGAACAAGGTAAGAGCTCTATATAGGGAATAGTCGTCCAATAAGGATTTTAATATGCCCAAAAATGAAAAAGTTTTGGGGGGTGACAGAAGCCCTTTAAAGGTGTTTTCTGACCACAAGCTAAAAATCACATAAAATACATACCATACATATCAGGGGCGTTGCTAGGGTTTAAAAAGATCCGGGGCCCAAGCCCCAATGAATATGGCCCAGTTCTCTAAGTGCCCCCCACACACCGCATTTTGCTGTACTTGCTATACTGCAGCACATACCTCTCGAATCCAGTGTCTCCCAGGTGACGTCTCCTCTGATGTAGATCTTCTCCATTTGGTCTGGACAACTTTTTTCAGCCACGTCTCGTCTCTGCAGAGTGTGACACACAGACATCTTAGATTCCTCACATTTCCATCATCACCCCCAACCTGGAGTCCCCACAGTGTTATCCTGCTGCTCGCTGTGCTCCCCAAATACTATCCTGAAGAAAAATTTGTGCCCCCATAGTAATAGTGCTTCTCATAGTCCCATCAATAGTAATTCCCTTCTAGAATGCCCTCATTAGTAATACTGCCCCCTACAGTGCCCCCAACCGTGATAATGGTCCCTAAGAATGCCCTCATTAGCAATAATGCCCCCTACAGTGCCCCCAACCGTGATAATGCTCCCCAAGAATGCCCTCTTTAGTAATACTGCCCCCTACTGTGCCCCCAACCATGATAATGCTCCCCAAGAATGTCCTCATTAGTAATAATGCACCCTACAGTGCCCCCAACCGTGAATGCTCTCCAAGAGTGCCCCCATCAGTAGAAGAGCCCTCCAGTATTAATAATACCCTCACAGAACCCCCAGTAGAAATTAGGCCCCCCTATTGTTCCCCCAGTGGTAATAAGGTTCTCTACAAACCCCTCAGTAGTAATAAGCCCCCCATAGTGCTCTTAGTAGAAATAAGGTAGATATACAGTATAAGTCCCTTCCTATAGAGCCCCTAGTAGTAATAAGAACGCCTATAATGTCACCTGGATTTCCAGTGCCCCCTGTAGTTATATTCCTCCCTCTATCATACAGTCCCATGTAAATAACATCACACCATCTTTCATGCACCCTCCAAAACATCACTTTCCTTCCTTCAGCCCCTCCAATATACAGTCCCATGTACAGTCCCTCCCTCCGCCATAGAGTCTCATGTAAATAATATCCCTCTCTATCTACAGCCCCCTCCAAAATACAGTCCCATGTAAATAACATCCCTCTCTATCTACAGCCTCCTCCAAAATACAGTCCCATGTAAATAACTTTCACCTCCTCCCCAGCTGCCTTCAACATACAGTCCCATGTAAACACCACCCCGTCAACATTCAGTCCCATGTAAATAACATCATTCTCCCCACCAGCCACCTTCAACATACAGTCCCATGTAAATAACATCATCCCCTCAACATTCAGTCCCATGTAAATAACATCACTCCCTCCCACAGCCGCCATCAACGTACAGTCCCATGTAAATAAGATAATCCCCTTCCACAGCCACCATCAACATACAGTCCCATTTAAATAACATCACCCTGCCCCAGCCCCCTCCAACATTCAGTCCCATGTAAATAACATCACTCCCTCCTACAGCCACCATCATACAGTACCATGTAAATAACATGACCCCCTCCCCAGCCACCTCCAACACACTGTTTCCCCTCCCTTCAGCCCTAATATACAGTCCCAGTTAAATAACCACAACTCCCAGCATTGCTCTGCCTCTCCCTTCACTCACCTCTCCTCATGTAGCAGACATTACCACAACTTCTCTCCTGTACTGGTCACATGATGGTGACATCATTGCAGGTCCTTCTCAACCACTGCCTGTTTTACTGGTCACATGACCAGTGATGTCACCACAGGTCCTTCAGCATTTCCAGTGCATTAGATTCAATTGTATTTCCATCCTAAGGACGGCAATACAGTTGTATCTAGCTGGAAGGCAGGACATTCGGGGCCTGGGACAAAACATCAGGGGCCCAGACCCCAAATGTTTTAACCTAGCAATGCCTCTGCCTGGCATTGACAATAGTACTTACAGGTTTATGTTACTGTTCACCGCTGAGGCCAGTGAATGGCTGCAGTGGTGCACGTGACCATGGATTAGATGTTGCACTTCTGGTCCATGGGGGACAGGAAGCAATGGGGATGTGGCCATCAGTGCTGAAACAGAGTGCTGGTGAACAGATTAATTGATTTCTTCAATTTTAAAAGCATTCTGCATTAATTTTAGCACGAGGGTTGGGTGACCCCTTTAATCTTGCCTGGTATTGATCAGAACCATTTTGTTGGAGTATCAAATATTTAGGACTATTGAATAGACAGAGCTCACAAAAACAACGAACAGGAAACCATATAGTCAGAATAGTAATATATATTTGTCTATGCTATCGTCGATGTGAGGTACGTAATTGATTTTTAGGATTTTCACACCTGGAACTAATTGAACTTTACTATCTATTGTGAGGTAGTGACGGGCCTCATGGCTGCTAGGGGAGATTAATGGCAGGAGTTTCCATGTCTTCCCTGTCAGTCATCAATTCTGAGGTAGCACCAGGTGCCACAATCAGCCTGGGATAAGAGCCCAGCCCAGACTGTCAGTCAAGGGAGATTCTTTGTGGAACAGAGTCCTTCTGGATGCTCTGTAAGAGTGGTCTCAGCCGGGCTGGCTGAGGGGCCACGAGGATAGGTGATAGCCTGGAATTTGGGGGACACAGTGACGCCTGTGGTACTAGGGCCACTAGGTCAGAGTCGGGAGGACTGCTGGATCCCAATCCCCCAAAGGGACTCGTACTTGTACAGCCGGGAGGCTGGGGAACTGTTAGGCTGGGAAAGCCGGATCTGATGCAAGGTATGAACTGTTACCTGTAGTTAAAGGGGTTCTGCACTTTCATTTAACTGATGATCTATCCTCTGGATAGATCATCAGCTTCTGATCGGCGGGGGTCCGACACCCGGGACCCCCGCCGATCAGTTGTTTGAGAAGACAGCGGCACTCCAGCAGCGCAGCTGCCTTCTCACTGTTTACCGCCGGGCCGCCCGCCCACTGACGTCACGACTTGTATCTAAGCTAAGCTCCATTCAAGTGAACAGAGCTTAGCCGCGCCCACTCTAGTTGATACAAGTCGTGACGTCAGTGGGCGGGCGGCCTGGCGGTAAACAGTGAGAAGGCCGCGGCGCTGCTGGAGCGCCGCTGTCTTCTCAAACAGCTGATCGGCGGGGGTCCCGGGTGTCGGACCCCGGCCGATCAGAAGCTGATGATCTATCCAGAGGATAGATCATCAGTTAATTGAAAGTGCAGAACCCCTTTAAGTCAGGGACTAGGTTATGTTATGTTTAGTTAGAGCCCAGCCGGGCGAGTGTTCATTATTTTGTATAATTGTTTATGTTTATGTGGATGTGCCGCAATAAAGCACAGTGTTTGGACCTTAAACTTGGTGTCTGGCGAAGATATCTGTGAGAATGACCGCCAAAAAAAAGCTAATCCCCCACAATTGGTGTCGGATGCGGGCAGGTGTCCGTGCTGAAAAGTAAAAGGCGACACGTTTGCTAGGGGCAATGACAACTCAGGAGCCTGTTTGTTCGTTGGAGCAGGTGCTGCTGCCGTTAATCTGGACTTTTTTTTCTGTGGTGCAGGATTTAAAGTGCCAGAAGCCAGTGAGAGAGACTGACGGGTGAAAATGCCTGCGGCTTGGGGGAGCCCATAGGAGAGATGCTACGAGATGGTGATTGGGGGACTCCCAGCGTGGGTTACGCTAGACTCCGGCCAACAAGTGTCTCTGGTCAGGCCTGAAGTTTTTGAATTTCTGGAGAGGGGGCCAAAAACAGATACCAAGGTGGCCATGGCCTTTGTAACGGACTGTGGCTCTGTACGATGGGAGCTCTTGAAATTTGAAACCCTGAGGGAGGAATTCATACTGGGCAAAGACTTTCCGTTGTTTTGGCAGCTATGGAGCGGAGAGAATGCTTCAAGCTCTGAGGTTGGAGTTCCAGATACAAAGATTTATAACGTTGCCAAGGGCAACCACCGGGAAGACAAGATGGAGAACAGTGCGGTTTTCCGGAGTTCCTATATTACCTGCGACTGTGCACAGAGTCCAAAAGGGTGCGGCTGGAGTGACCGTCCAGGAAAAGTCGAGACTCCAGGCCATGCTGTTTCCGGTGGCAACGGGTGCAATAAAGAGTCGGCCGGTGTTCGGTATATCAGGAACCAAGAGAAGGCTGGTGATCTTGGTAGAGACGTATTGGGAATATCTTCATCTCACGAGACTACTGAATCCACAACGTCTGGCAGTAAAACTGTTCCTGTTGATAATTTTGTGGCAGTCCCAGTGACAATGAGCCGGCCGCAGTAGAAACCGGCTGGGTCGGTGACTGAAAAATCAGAGGCGAGAAACTGACTTGGAATTGTATGACATTGAGGAAATGGTGGGCCGTAATTTTTCCTTATGTTTTGAGTGATGGATACACTTCTGCAGAGAGTGACAAAACTCCTGCAGAACCTGTACCTGTCCCTTTAAATGATAATGTGAAGGAGCTGCACATTGAGAACAAGGGTGCAGAAAAGATGCAAAGTGAAAGTGTCAAGTTACTTGAACGGCATAATGACTGTGGATTTTTGCAAAAGATGTAAACTTGATGTTAAGGTGCTCATACATGAGATTAAGTGGGGCCATTGGTTTCCTTTTGGTATGGGGACTGTGGGGAAACACTCCTGCAGCTAGTGGTGATACTCCTATATCTGCTGCCACAGAACCAAGCGAGGAGCAGTTGGACCAGGAGGCCCAAGAGCGGGGTGCTTCCAATAAACTGGTGCAAATAACAAAGAAAACACAGAAAAAGTTTGACCGGCCCTGGGCTGGAGAGAAATACATATCAACCCGATATACCGAAGAACGTGACCAAGCGAAGGCCGATGCTTGGGAAAAAGGCCAAAGCCCTCTCCTTGGCTAGAGCCCTTGAAGAAGTGCAAAAGAGGCGAGATGAGTTTGAGAGGCTCAACAAGCAACTCAGAGCAGAGATGGAGGATCTTATAAGCTCAAAGGATGAGGTCGCAAAGAACGTTTATGAGTTGGAGAAGTCTAAGCCAGAGGCTGTTAAGAAGGGATCTGGAGATGGTGGCGCCACGCTGCCGACTGAGGCAGAGAAGACGGAAGATCTTTCTGCTGAGCCCGTTGATGGAGCTGATGTGGGTGGAGAGGCCAAGAGACTTGTGCAAGTGGGTAGCCAGGACCTGGTCCCCAAAGACATCCCCTCCGCCTGCAAAGCCGTCCAAGTAGTCAGCAGCCTGCTGGGGAAGGAAAACGAGGAGATGGATGACCAGTATGCGGATCCTGTCTACTGCTGTGGGTTGGCTCTCCTGAATTCTTTTGGAAAAGAGAACTGTGTCCTAATTGAGCCTCTGGAGAAAATGCCAGAAGTCTACGAGTCTGGTGAAGTCCCTGTTGTCCCCGGTACCTCCTACCTTAGTGAGAAAGATGAAAAGGACTTAAGAGGGCAAGTAGATGATGCCGGGTCCAAGAAAACCAAGGCTGAAGAAGTTAAGGCCAAGGTGTGGGAGGATGTGAAGTCCTCGGGTGCTGCTGTGACCAAGGGAATGGCTACCGAAGTGGAAAAAACTACTAAAGAATCAGAGACCATGACTGGGACCAGTTCGGTCCAGAGTTGCAGCAGTCCAAGAAAGGATGTGAGGACCATGTGCAGAAGCCAATAAATCTAAAAAGAGCGTACTGGCTCATAAGATGGGCAAGATAATCTAATTTGTCTTATCGGCTCTGTAATAAATTCATGAAGGTGACCAAGCGCTGTTGTCCTCGGTCTGGCAGAATAAAGGGAAGACTGTCGACCAGGTCGATGCCCGTTCACAAGCATCTGGATTTGATGTTAGTGTTCACCCCTACGAGCTGTACGTTTCTATGTCTTCCCTGTCAGTCATCAATTCTGAGGCAGCACCAGGTGCCACAATCAGTCTGGGATAAGAGCCCAGCCCAGACTGTCAGTCATAGCGAGATTCTTTGTGCAACAGAGTCCTGCTGGAGGCTCTGTAAGAGTGGTCTCAGCCGGGCTGGCTGAGGGGCCACGAGACTGGGTGATAGCCTGGACTTTGGGGGACACAGTGATGCCTGTGGTACTAGGGTAACTAGGTCAGAGTCGGGAGGACTGCTGGATCCCAATCCCCCAAAGGGACTTGTACTTGTATAGCCGGGAGGCTGGGATACTGATGCAAGGTATGAACTGTTACCTGTAGTTAAAGGGAACCTGTTACCTGTTACAATAAAAGCACACAGAGCTATGGGGACTGGGTATTGTGGATGTGCTAGCGGCCATCTAGCAACCCATGTCCTCAGCTCTATACACAAAATCCAGGTGACAGGTTCCCTTTAAGTCAGGGACTAGGCTATGTTATGTTTAGTTAGCCAGGCGAGTGTTTATTATTTTGTATAATTGTTTGTTTACGCGGATGTTCTGCAATAAAGCACAGTGTTTGGACCTTAAACTTAGTGTCTGGCGAAGATATCTGCGAGACCGACCGAAAAAGAGCTAATCCCCCACTCTATCTATCTATCTATCTATCTATCTATCTATCTATCTATCTATCTATCTATCTATCTGTCTATCCAGTATAGATATATATACACAGTAGATAGATAGATACCATAGATAGATACACACATCGGTAAGATGTACATGCTATGTATTATGCACATGTCCATATAGAGGTGTACATGTAGGATTTCTGTGTTTCGGATGGCTGCCCTTTCAGCACTTACAGGCACATGACGAGCGCCTGTGATTGGTAGACTCTGCTTATTCGCTGATTTCCCAGGGAGGGCCGGCTGCATGTGCAGGGTTCAGTATTGGCTGCTCTTTGCCCCCCCCCCCCCTTCTAGCTCAGCTCATTGTAGACGTCACTGCGAGCTCCATGCTGAATCCTAAAGCAGCTCATCCCTCTCCATTCATGAATCTCCTGTGACGTCAGAGGAGCCCTGGGCTCTCTTTGCAGTGGGCTGCAAGATTGTGTGGGTGGCATCTTCCCGACCCCTACAATTTCATTTTCCAACCCCCCCTCCGCTTTTCAGTGTATCTATATTTCCTGATGTGTTACTAGTCCATTCTTTTTCTTGGCATCCTTAAAGACACAACATGGACACCAGCCTTATGCAGCAATGTGAGTATCAGCTGTCAGCGTAACCTCTTTGTTTAATTCCTTGCAGGGGGGGGGGGGTTACGGAGGTAGTAGAGGGGGGGTATGTGTTCGTGCTATGAAGGACAGATGGATGGGTGATGGTCCATCTGTCTCATAAGATCTCTAGGGCAAATAATGATGCTGTGGGACCAGAAACCTGATACCTCCCTTTGCAGGATGGATCCTGCCACACAGATGCTCAGCTGCTGTATTGTAACCATCGCAGCCCTGTCAAACCCCCTTCTAAATGAAGTGCAATTTTCCTTTGTAAGACTATACTGGGCCACAGCTGAGCAGAGATAAGCAGCAGGGGACCAGTAGATTTCTGCAGGAGGCACACAACCATATTCTGCTACCTTCCCTATCTTCTGCATGCACATATCTGGAAGCTTCAGAAACCCTGCAGAATCCCATCTCCTGGTAAACTGTCACTTATACCTTGTTGTTATTTGGTGTATTTTACTGTGTACTCTATGTCATGTCAGTGGTGTGCTGAATCTTCCTTCACAGGACAGCTCCTCACTTATGGTTAGTGCTGTAGTAGGCGATGAGTTAACAGCCGTCGCAGAAAAGGTTAACCCATTTATTTTCAGTGCATTTTACAGTATATTTCAGAGCATAGTATATGATCATGACTTCTCTCTTCATTATATGGTGCTATAGCTTTAAAATAATAATGGATAAAAAAAAACATAAAAAACATAATAATAAAACTATAAAAAATGCTATTGGAATTGTACCATATACTTTTATAAAGTATGGTATATTGCATTACTGGGTTTCAGATCTGGTTTAGAACTAGATTTCTGAATGGCGATTTCATGAATGCCTGCAGTCAGCTTCCATTACTACCATGTGTCAAAATGGAAATAACAACAGTTTACCTAAAAGGAAAGCCTAGCAATTATTAGGGCTAAAAATGCGGAGAACTTCATCTATTCCTATATACTTGCACTTGATGGTAGCACGTTGTATTCTTATATTTGGACTTGACGGTACCACGTTTTATTCTTATATTTGGACTTGACGGTAACAGGTTGTAATCTTATATTTGGACTTGATGGTAGCACAATTTATATATTTGTGCTTTGCATTGACCGGCTACTTTTACACTTGCAGCAGAGTGATCCGGCAAGCAGTTCCGTCGCCGGAACTGCCTGCCGGTTCAGGCAATCTGCATGCAAACTGACAGCATTTGTAGACGGATCCGGATGCAAATCCGTCTCACAAATGCATTGCAAGAACGGATCCGTCTCTCCGTTTGTCATACGGACAAACGGATCCGTTTTTGTTTTTTTTCTTCCACATTTTTACTGGTCTGCTCATGCGCAGACTGGAAGGACGGATCCGGAATTCCGGTATTTTTAATACCGGATCCGGCACTAATACATTTCAATGTAAATTAATGCAACTGATCCAGAGTTTTGGACGGAGAGAATACTGCAGCATGCTGCGGTATTTGCTCCGTCCAAAACGCCGTTCAGTGACTGAACTGAAGACATCCTGATGCATCCTGAACGTATTTCTATCCATTCAGAATGCATGGGAATGAAACTGATCAGTTCTTTTCCGGTATTGAGCCCCTAGGACAGAACTCAGTGCCGGAAAAGAAAAACGCTAGTGTGAAAGTACCCTAGGCTACCTTCATATTAGCGTTTTTGCTGGATCCGTCAGGGTTCAGCAAAAACGCTTCCGTTGCTGATTATACAACTGCCTGCATCCATTATAAATGGATCCTGTTGCATTATCTTTTACATTGTTAAGACGGATCCGTCATGAACTCCACTGAAAGTCAATGGGGGAAGGATCAGTTTTTTGATTGTTTCAGAGAAAACTGATCCCTCCCTATTGACTTGCATTGTGGTTCATAGCGAATCTGTCTTGCTCCGCATCCCAGGACGGAATAGCATGCTGCGGTTTGCTCTCCAGTATGAAAACGGAACTGAATGCATTTTGGAGCACTCCGTTCTGTTCATTCACGTTTTATCCCCATTGACAATAAAGAAGCGTTTTTTAACGGTATTGAGACCCTATGACGGAACTCCATACCGGAAAATAATAACGTTAGTGTGAAAGTAGCCTAACTGAGATGTCTTTTTTTTGTCCTCCTTTGATTAATTGATTGTAGCTTATCTTTCGAGGAGTCTGAATAATGCAGATACTCCATATGCTTTATAGATACTTTCAATATAGGCATTTGTGCTGTTTAGAGTGATGACAGGCAGCTAATTACTGCTGCACAACCAGAAGCGTAGGGGTATGCTGGGATTTGTTGTCATAGTGGATTTTTAACTGGATCGGTTCATTAGATGTAGCCTCACTGTAGCTTACAAGGAAGATACGTTATGCAGGATATTGAAGTATGCAATATTCTTTTCTTTCTTGGATTATTTCAATGCATCCGTTATTTGGCTATGAGCATTTGTAAAACGGGAAGACTCCAGAGAAAAAAAATGCTCTAAAATCTATAATGTCATGCATCCCTCACTAATGCATAATTCACGTCAATGTATCTCTTATGTGGTTCACTTCAGACAAGGGCCTTGATTCCATTATCACGTATTCCATATTTAATGGCATATCACAATGCAAGTACAGGATTCATGTGTCGGTTTCTTATATTGGTCATTAGAAATGACAACAATGGTCAGCTCAGAGCGGAAAGCCCCCGGTATCTATACACCATCCATCCTATAAGTGGATCTTTTAGTTTGTATCCGATCTAAAGAGAAACCTCCGGTGGTGCATGTGAATAGGCCATTTAAGGACACAGCACGGCCAGTCGTGTAGTGTAAAGGAAAACGTCTTTGTTGTAGCAGATGCATATATTTATAAAGGTTAGATAAATACTTAAAAGTTTATAGTTTTCCATTTTATGTTATGTAGTTGCTAAAGATTATATAAAGCCATAAATCAGCATGACTGAGCTAATATACAAGATATGAAATATTACAAGTTATATATTTTATGAAATTAGTTTGTGACATCCTTATGGGATGTTTCTATAACTGAGCAGCTTGTATGATGGTTTTACTTTTACTGAAAAAAATGGCAATTAAAGGGGTTGGCTCATCTCATACACAGGTTAGTACATAGAGAAGTAAAGGCCCGTAGCAAGGATCAAACCAGGCCCCCCACACAGGACAGAAGGGTTTCTGCCTGAACCCCTTTTTAATGACCCTTGAGACATTTTTTTCACTGCCTCATTTACTAAAAGTAGTTCTTTTAGAGGGTAGAGTCCTGACCAAGTTTTCACCCCCCGGTAGGAGAGGGGTTAATCCCAACTGGGCCCCATAGCACTCACATGGTCTGCCACTATGGTAGTTATGCCCCTGGGTTAGGATATGCCATCAATGTCAGATAAGTGCAGGTCCCACCTCTGGAACTCGCTGCTACCTCCAGAATTCAAAGTGAACAGAGAGCAACTTCAAGTGCTGTTTTGTCTTTTTCCGGAAGTCCCATAGTGGTGAATGGAGACGGGGCCACACTTGCATGGTGTGCTCTCCTTCACTTTGGAGGCCCCATTATGGAGATAGGAGCGGATCTCAGAGGTGGGACCCGCATATCTGACATTGATGGCATTTCCTAGCGATATGCCATCAATGCATAAGATGAGCCAACCTCTTCAATGTACTTATATACAGGGAGTGCAGAATTATTAGGCAAGTTGTATTTTTGAGGATTAATTTTATTATTGAACAACAACCATGTTCTCAATGAACCCAAAAAACTCATTAATATCAAAGCTGAATATTTTTGGAAGTAGTTTTTAGTTTGTTTTTAGTTTTAGCTATTTTAGGGGGATATCTGTGTGTGCAGGTGACTATTACTGTACATAATTATTAGGCAACTTAACAAAAAACAAATATATACCCATTTCAATTATTTATTTTTACCTGTGAAACCAATATAACATCTCAACATTCACAAATATACATTTCTGACATTCAAAAACAAAACAAAAACAAATCAGTGACCAATATAGCCACCTTTCTTTGCAAGGACACTCAAAAGCCTGCCATCCATGGATTCTGTCAGTGTTTTGATCTGTTCACCATCAACATTGCGTGCAGCAGCAACCACAGCCTCCCAGACACTGTTCAGAGAGGTGTACTGTTTTCCCTCCTTGTAAATCTCACATTTGATGATGGACCACAGGTTCTCAATGGGGTTCAGATCAGGTTAACAAGGAGGCCATGTCATTAGATTTTCTTCTTTTATACCCTTTCTTGCCAGCCACGTTGTGGAGTACTTGGACACGTGTGATGGAGCATTGTCCTGCATGAAAATCATGTTTTTCTTACCTTGCAGACTTCTTCCTGTACCACTGCTTGAAGAAGGTGTCTTCCAGAAACTGGCAGTAGGACTGGGAGTTGAGCTTGACTCCATCCTCAACCCAAAAAGGCCCCACAAGCTCATCTTTGATGATACCAGCCCAAACCAGTACTCCACCTCCACCTTGCTGGCGTCTGAGTCGGACTGGAGCTCTCTGCCCTTTACCAATCCAGCCATCTGGCCCATCAAGACTCACTCTCATTTCATCAGTCCATAAAACCTTAGAAAAATCAGTCTTGAGATATTTCTTGGCCCAGTCTTGACTTTTTAGCTTGTGTGTCTTGTTCAGTGGTGGTCGTCTTTCAGCCTTTCTTACCTTGGCCATGTCTCTGAGTATTGCACACCTTGTGCTTTTGGGCACTCCAGTGATGTTGCAGCTCTGAAATATGGCCAAACTGGTGGCAAGTGGCATCTTGGCAGCTGCACGCTTGACTTTTCTCAGTTCATGGGCAGTTATTTTGCGCCTTGGTCTTTCCACACTCTTCTTGCGACCCTGTTGACTATTTTGAATGAAACGCTTGATTGTTCGATGATCACGCTTCAGAAGCTTTGCAATTTTAAGAGTGCTGCATCCCTCTGCAAGATATCTCACTATTTTTGACTTTTCTGAGCCTGTCAAGTCCTTCTTTTGACCCATTTTGCCAAAGGAAAGGAAGTTGCCTAATAATTATGCACACCTGATATAGGGTGTTGATGTCATTAGACCACACCCCTTCTCATTACAGAGATGCACATCACCTAATATGCTTAATTGGTAGTAGGCTTTCGAGCCTATACAGCTTGGAGTAAGACAACATGCATAAAGAGGATGATGTGGTCAAAATACTCATTTGCCTAATAATTCTGCACGTAGTGTACAAGTCCTGCACTGTTCTTCATGGTCTGCTCTCTTCACCCTTAGGGTGCACATGCATGCTCCTTGGCTCTTAAAGAGCTAGTACACACATCCTAAACTTCACCACCCAATGGCTGGACACCTGTGGGTGCTTAAAGAACCTCTTCCCAGGGAGAAGTGCCTTAGAAATAGGTTTACTAGCTTGCTAGATCCTGAAAAGGTGCTATAAACTGCTTGTCTGCCCGTTTACCGACTTCTGTCTGATTACCAGATTCGAACCCTCTGCAGCCTGGTTGGTTGACGCAGTGGTTCCACACCCACTGATTGTTACATGCTGGTTCATAGACCCCCTCCCTTATCTAGAGAGGGCCTGGCATTTGCTTTCTCATTCTTCTTCAGGTCAAGGTTCAAAGTTGATCCAGAGGAAGGCAAACAAACCCTCATGAGGTAAAAGTGAATTTTCCTTGTCTGCAATAGGTAGTCCAGGACTCACTAAGACACAAAAATGACTCACAGAGCCCTATAAGATTTATGTACGTATGGTATTTCTGAAATGTCAGGTCTGAGAAAATGTAGTACAGATCTGGCCTTTCAGTAATTGAAGGTTTCTGATACTCACTATTAGCATTTGTTCATTATGGCTGATGTGATGGTTTTAGTCTGTAGCATTGAATTACCTACAAAGAACAGTGGGGCAGATTTAGTAATCATATCCAAAATATAAGCATAATACATTTAGGAAGGCATTTTAACGGGGATATCCCATGAATAATGTAAAAAAAAAAATGTGAAAATCATACATACACTAGTACATGACAAACTCTTTCTAACAAACCTAAAACCAGCCCTGTACTGCAAATGGATCAAAAAATCTCCCCATTCATTGCTTTAATTGTTCTGCTAGATTTATTTCAAGCTGACAGCTTAGAGGGCGTTTTTTTTTTCTCAGGAGTGTGTCCTTTCTTCTGCAGCTGGTAGCAGTTGAAGGATGGAACTGAGCATGTGCTTGCTTTTCGGTGGGCAGGACAGAGAAATTAGAAAAAGAGCAACTAGCAGGTGGCGCTCTACAGATAGGTTTCATTGAATAACTAAGTATCTATAATACATTTACAAAGTATTCTCATCCAGGAGACAACCCCTTTAAAGATGTGCCAGATTTATCAGTGGCTCATGCTGGATGATATATACTTTGCAACATAATTTTGTGCCAATACTGCTTCTTACTAATACAACCCCTTTCCATATAGTTTAGTAGAGCATATGGACATCATAAGGCGAAGGGTTCCTCAGAATGAAAAGCCAGATGAGTTCTTGACATTTATATATTAGATGGACAAACATTTGCTTGAATGGCCACCATGTTACACTACATTTTCCCTGCTGGACCCTGCTGCAGAAATTTGTACCAGCAAAATCAACTATATGTTGAGTCTGAAAAAGGAAATTGAGACAGCTCCCATAAATTATAATATCTAAATGGCCTGACTGCTGACACTATTGCTCTGGGTTTAGATTTCCCATAGTGAGAGGAAGAAAGGTAGGCTTATAGGGGTATTAGGAGAGGTGTTATTTAGCAGTTTTGGTCAGAAGAGGATAAAAATGAAAAGAATCATTACTCCACCAATCCCTTGATGGTGTTCTGGTCCACGCCACCTTAATATTTCTTTCTCTCTCTCTTTTTTTTATTTTTATTCTTTTACTATTTTAAAGAGGTTGTCCCATGAAAAGTATTGTACATTTTTCAAACCAATACTTTTGTAGTTGCATATAATTAAAAATGTAATGTTGCCACTGAGTTATTAAATAAAATGTATCTGTATAGTGCCACCTGCTGTTGGTCTTTTCCTCATTTCTCTGTCCACCTTGCTAAAGAAGTCACACATGCTCAGTTCCAACCTTCGACTGACGCCAGCCATATCTTCTGTTAGAAGCTGTGACTGTTAGAGGACATGCCCCCTGAAAAAAGACACAACCCCTGAGCTGCCAGCTAGAAATAAATCTAGAAAAGCAATTTGAGCAGTGAACAAGGAGAGCTCTGTATCAATGTGAGGTACAGGGCTGGTTCTAGTTTTGTTAGAAAGAGATTGTCATGTACTTTATGATGCCTGATTGTCATATTTTACAATAATCACAGATACCCCCTGTACAGAAAATTTCTCCCCGGAAACCCCCTTTAATCCCTGTCGTCCATATTCCCTATATGAATTGCCTAGTAGGTGTTTAAGGCTTTCATACATACATGGTCATGTGTTGTTCTGAGTGATCCAGAACATTTAGGGCAGTAAGGTAGTTGTCACCCTCTTATTTCTGAGTAGCCTCAGGCTGAAAACAAACTTTAAAGTACACCTTTATTTTGTGTGTAAAAACATCATCAGTAATGTCACGGTATTTCATACATGGCTGAAAATATTAATAAGAAAATAAATCTTGGTAGTGAGTAAAAAAACTGCAGTCAATTGAGTTATTACAGAGTGCATTAACCTTATTTCCTTTTGAATAATTTATATTAATTTATTTAATTAATAAATTGTGGTCAGTTTGATATGCAAATTCCTTGCTGGAGAAGTAAACTATTTGTGCTACGTCTTTCACTTTTTTTCTCACATCAATGATAAACAGATACCTGTTTCCTTCACCTCCAAGGCCTGCATTTCCATAGTCACAGCCTCCAGGCAAGAATAACAAAGATGGAGCTAGCTGTTGATACTCTAGCCTTCCATGGAATTCATTTCTAATACAAGTGCGGCACAAGCTTACATAATAACCCTTTAATAATGTGTTTTCCTTCCCTTCCTAAATGTGCCATTCTTTAACAGAAGGAAGTCCTTGATCTCTCTAGCCTAAAGCTGCAAAATAGAAAACTTTCTATAAAATCCATGTACCACTTCTATATCGTCTTGTGTGAATGAAGCCTAACTGTTTTTTGCATACACCCCAAGGCTATGTAATCTACTTTAATGGAGGACAGGAGAAAGACAAGCCCATGCTTTATCGCTGTCCTTTTGTTGAATCAAGTTCAGTAGGGCACATACACTACGTGCAGAATTATTAGGCAAATGAGTATTTTGACCACATCATCCTCTTTATGCATGTTGTCTTACTCCAAGCTGTATAGGCTCGAAAGCCTACTACCAATTAAGCATATTAGGTGATGTGCATCTCTGTAATGAGAAGGGGTGTGGTCTAATGACATCAACACCCTATATCAGGTGTGCATAATTATTAGGCAACTTCCTTTCCTTTGGCAAAATGGGTCAAAAGAAGGACTTGACAGGCTCAGAAAAGTCAAAAATAGTGAGATATCTTGCAGAGGGATGCAGCACTCTTAAAATTGCAAAGCTTCTGAAGCGTGATCATCGAACAATCAAGCGTTTCATTCAAAATAGTCAACAGGGTCGCAAGAAGCGTGTGGAAAAACCAAGGCGCAAAATAACTGCCCATGAACTGAGAAAAGTCAAGCGTGCAGCTGCCAAGATGCCACTTGCCACCAGTTTGGCCATATTTCAGAGCTGCAACATCACTGGAGTGCCCAAAAGCACAAGGTGTGCAATACTCAGAGACATGGCCAAGGTAAGAAAGGCTGAAAGACGACCACCACTGAACAAGACACACAAGCTGAAACGTCAAGACTGGGCCAAGAAATATCTCAAGACTGATTTTTCTAAGGTTTTATGGACTGATGAAATGAGAGTGAGTCTTGATGGGCCAGATGGCTGGATTGGTAAAGGGCAGAGAGCTCCAGTCCGACTCAGACGCCAGCAAGGTGGAGGTGGAGTACTGGTTTGGGCTGGTATCATCAAAGATGAGCTTGTGGGGCCTTTTTGGGTTGAGGATGGAGTCAAGCTCAACTCCCAGTCCTACTGCCAGTTTCTGGAAGACACCTTCTTCAAGCAGTGGTACAGGAAGAAGTCTGCAAGGTAAGAAAAACATGATTTTCATGCAGGACAATGCTCCATCACACGCGTCCAAGTACGCCACAACGTGGCTGGCAAGAAAGGGTATGAAAGAAGAAAATCTAATGACATGGCCTCCTTGTTCACCTGATCTGAACCCCATTGAGAACCTGTGGTCCATCATCAAATGTGAGATTTACAAGGAGGGGAAACAGTACACCTCTCTGAACAGTGTCTGGAAGGCTGTGGTTGCTGCTGCACGCAATGTTGATGGTGAACAGATCAAAACACTGACAGAATCCATGGATGGCAGGCTTTTGAGTGTCCTTGCAAAGAAAGGTGGCTATATCGGTCACTGATTTGTTTTTGTTTTGTTTTTGAATGTCAGAAATGTATATTTGTGAATGTTGAGATGTTATATTGGTTTCACTGGTAAAAATAAAAAAATGAAATGGGTATATATTTGTTTTTTGTTAAGTTGCCTAATAATTATGTACAGTAATAGTCACCTGCACACACAGATATCCCCCTAAAATAGCTAAAACTAAAAACAAACTAAAAACTACTTCCAAAAATATTCAGCTTTGATATTAATGAGTTTTTTGGGTTCATTGAGAACATGGTTGTTGTTCAATAATAAAATTAATCCTCAAAAATACAACTTGCCTAATAATTCTGCACTCCCTGTACGAATAGGAACACTTTTTCCACTTAAAGGGTTTGTGCCAAGTTATTCCTTTTCCAGAGGATAGGGTATAGCCATCTGGTAAGTGAGGGTCCAACCACTGTGACCCCTGCAGATCTATCTACAGCACTCTTATAGAATGGAGCTTCAGAGGTCACACATGATCTGCCACACCATTCATTTAGAGAAATGGAACCTCTGTTTTCATGATCGCTGTGTGTTCCAGTGGGCCTGTGGATAGGGGATAACTTCAGAACTTGGTGCAACCCCTTTAAGGAAACCTAAGGGTCTAATCCTAATGGCAGTTTGTGTTGCCTTTCATATGGCCACAGATTACTTCTCCACAGTTTTCCAGCCAAGAAAGGACATGTACATTTTTGGTGTTGTTTCCACACATACTGCTAGGAAGAGGTTCGCTAACAGATTTACCCTGTTGAATGGGGTAAAATCACAGATGGATCTACCACATTAAAATTGCAAACTGGTGGAAAAAATCCATCTCTTAAGGTTTCCAAACACATTCAATGGAAGTTGGTTGATAGTTGAACAACTATGGAATGAAACATCTGGTGAGCAATTGTTTCGCCAAAACAACCACACATTTTACTCTACATTGGTCGCTACAATTGTTCAAACTAGTTGTACACGTTCAATTACATAGAACGGAGAGCTAACAATCTTTTTTGGAATGCTTAGGGAATATTTTTTTTTGTGGAAGAAAGATCTTTTGTCTGACTACTTTGTCTAGACAAATTCTTTCCAGAAAATGAGATTGAACAACTGGTTGGCTAAAATGATTGTTTGTGATTAAATTCCACCCACTGATTGTTCATTTTGGATGCAATCATTTGTTTTTATTAATTTTAGTTTTATATGCATGAGCACCTTTATTGTCTAAGTTGTTACTTTGATGGTTCTTGCTAGATTTTGAAGGGTATTAATAGTGGCATTCAAACTGCCTCTAAAAGCAGATTCTGATGTGGACAACCCCAGGTCATAATGGAGGACCCTCCATATTTAAGCATATTACAGTATGCCTACAACAGTCAGTTGTAATTTTCAGAGGAACCACTATTCAAAGCAGTACTGCAGAAAAGATAAAGCATTGAAGGCCATTGCTGTAGCAGACCTGGGGCTAATAGCCCAATTAATTAATATTTTTCTAATATAATGGGTAACAAGAAGTTCTCAAAAAATTACATCTAACTTGAGCACATTCAAAGTCCTCTATGGGAGTCATTTATTAAGACTGGCGTTTTAGATGCCGGTCTTCAACCCTCCTGCGCTGGCGGTGGATCCACCTAAGTTTTGTAGAGGTGCTGTCCTCCCCATAACTTCAGCTAAATTTGCCATTTCTAAATCTACGCTAGCTCCCTTGCAGGCGTAGATTTAGACCCTAAAACCTTTGTAGACCTGGCGTGAGAGGGAAAAAGTTGCAGATTGCTGCACAAAGAGTCTTTGCACTGCAATCTGCGCCAGAAATATAGACGTATTTCTGTTATTACGGTAAATAACTCCTGTGACACAGAGAGGGGTTTTGTCTGGGAAGGCAAGTATTTTTCTCCAACATGTATGGCTGGGCTGGTTTCCAGCCAAGTGAGGTCAAATACAGGACCGAAGTTTAAGTGCCGGTCCGGGTTTTGGCAACACCTGGCTGTCCTTAAATAGGAAGCTGGGCTCAGTAGCTGAGTCTCTGTGTTGGGATTTGAGGTTTTGTGCCGGACTGGAGGGCTGAGACCCATGTGCAGGAGGAACAGGCCCCATAAATCCTGCTGTGGACTACTGGAGGCAGAACTACCAACAAGGTGACTTGTGCAATATGAACTTTCCATTGTGTGTGAATTAACACCAAAGACTGCAAAGTGACTGCAAGTGTGAATAAACACTGAAGTTTGACTTAAGAACTTGTATTTTGCCTCTGTACTGCATCCGCTTACCCTATCTACCAGAGCAAAACCCCACACCTCCTATACAGTATGTGTTAAGATATGCCCCAAGAGGAAGCAACTAGCGAAACGATCGTCGGGCGGCTGCTTCAGACCAGGGTCAGTAGGTATAAATTGCACTTGCACTTTAAATTGTGATCTTTTTCCCCCCGTTCTCTTTGCAGTCCCTGCTCAGTGTGGGCTGTACCCAGGCTTACACTCCCTTAAATGTTTGGAGTGTTTATGCATGTATGTCCTGGGCGCTATTACTACTATATGTGCCCCACTAGGCTGATACTGCTTTATCTGGGCATGGGGGGATGCTAGTCCCTTTTTGGTTTGGAGCTTACTCTGTTTTTATACAAATTATTTGTAACACCGTAGTGTTCCCATTATGTGCTGTTTTTGTATATGTTTTAATTGATATACCATTTAATGTTTTTGGATATCCAATAAAGGAAATAATTAATTAAAATTGCTCTCTGTGTGGCTGCAACTTGAGCTGTGTAGGTGATAGTATGTGTTAAGATGTTTGAGCTTCAGAGACCTTTCTACACAGAGACCTAGGATTTATCTCTGTTCTTGGCCTAAAATAACTTCAGAAAAATGCACAGTTCAAGAAAATGATTGGGACATTGGATTGATATCTGTCTGATTGGATGGAAAATGTTAGCATCTAAACTGAGCTAAACATTTTGTGAACTGGTATGTAATGGAGGTCCATTTGTAGGAACTAGGCAGGTGCAACGCAAGACATTTTACTTTTGCCTTGTATGAACTTAAGAAACACCTTTTACAAATAGATTAGGGGGTGACTCTTCTGTGATTGTGTTGAAGCCAGGTTATGAACTGAACTCACTTGTAAGTAAAGGGACGGATGTTACCGCGTTCCCACCAGCCCCTATTAACTATAATGGGATCGAGCTAAGATCTGGCCGCTACCTGGCAACTATGCTGGGATTCGGCCAGACAGAAACTGTTATATGCAGCACTTTTTGTGTGCCTGAATCCAGGCATATTTGCCAGGTAGCAGCTGGATCTCTGCCGGATGCCGTTATAGTCAGTAAAGACCAGCGGCCACACAGTGACATCCGTCTGTGCCCGATCCTGAGAGCTCTCTGCTGGAACAGCCGGTTGGAGAGCACTAATGCTAGTGTGAAACAAGCCTTACAGAAACAGCCCAGTGGTCCAATCCTCACTGCTTACTATGATTACTGTGATTCTTCAAGGCCTAGGTTAGACAAGGCCTTTAACGCTCAATTTTGCTCATTATAACTGTATAAGTGAGGTGTGTCTCAATCCATGTTTAAAGAATATTTGTAAACTTCTATGTGTTTATATTTATATATAGTGTGTATGTTTGTGCAGGGTTGGACAGAGTACCAAAAGATCCTCTGGTGAACCTAGGCTCTAATACCAAAGTGAGCTCCAAAGGTGCCGGATGGAAAAAAAACATTTGTCATTTGTGCACAGTTTTTGTTGTGCACAGTTTTTGAAGCAACTCTACAGAGAGGTTGTCCCAAACATCGTGGAAAACGTAATTGTCTTGCTGCAGAATAAATCTAGAACCAATCAGACATCTCCCTGATGGTATTGCTTGATGGATAAATAGAGTATCGGCCTGTATTTCTCAGCACTGGAGACACTTTTCCAAATCTCCAACTCCATTCACTGAAGTGCAGCCCCAAACTTGCATCCTCCACCATGATTCACTGTTGCCTGCAGACACTTATTATTGTACCACTCTCCAGTCCTTCAGCGAACAAACTGCCTTCTGTTATAGCCAAATATTGCAAATTTTGGCTAATCAGTCCAGAGCACCTGCTGCCATTTTTCTGTACCCCAGTTCCTATGTTTTCATACATAGTTGAGCCACTTGGCCTTGTTTCCATGTTAAAGGTATGGCATTTTGGCTGCAATTATTCCATGAAGACTGCTTCTTGCTAGGCCTCTTCAAACAGTAAATGGGTAGGCCTGGGTCCCACTAGTTTATGCCAGTTCTAAGCTAATGGCACTGTAGGACATCTTCCGATTTCAAAGAGAAGTAAGCATGATGTATCTTTCATCTCCCGCACTAAGTTTACAGCAAATGGTCAGGATTAATGGAGTCCTCATTGCTGAGAAATACAGGCAGATACATATCCTTCATGCAATACCATTAGGGAGGCATCTCATTGGCTCCAGATTTATTCTTCAGAAGGACAACAACCCCAAAAGTACAGCCAATGTCATTAAGAACTATCTTCAGAGTAAAGAAGAACAAGGAGTCCTGGAAGTGGTGATATGGCCTCCCACAGAGACATGATCTCAAAATCATTGCATCTGCCTGGGATTACATGAAGAGACAGAAGGATTTCAGCAAGTCTACATCTACAGAAGATGTATGGTTAGTTGTCCAAGATGTTTGGAATAACTTTTCTGCCGAGTTCCTCCAAACACTGCATACAAGTGTACCTAGAAGAAATTATGCTGTTTTGAAGGTAAAGGGTGGTGACACCAAATATTGATTTCATTTAGACTTTTCTCTTGTTCATTCACTTTGCATTTTGATAAATAATAATAATAATTCTTACTTTGCAGCAATTTTTCAACACCTGCCTAAATCTTTTTCAAACTACTGCATATAAATACTATACCTGTGACTCTCCAGTTTTGGCTGTTGAAGCATGCTGAGAGTTGTAGTTCCACAACAGCTGTAGAGCTCGGCTGCAGATTATAACCATTGTGGAGCTTGGTGCATCTGTATTTTGTACAGGGTATACAGCTGCTCCTGTCCTTACCTATAGTTGTTAACTATTGGTGCCTAAAATGTAGATTGATGTTGATAATTATGGACAGCCATATGGGTGTAGAATGCAGCCTGTACTGTATATAGACAATACATGCAGCAGGCGTCATGTTCTTTGGGTATGTCTGCACATGGCAGAGAGTGAAAATGCTGGGTGCCTGTCACATTGGAGCTGATCTGCCGTGTGAATGGCTTCCTTGTCTGATGTTCAATACAGACTGTTGTATTCAGAAGAAGACTTCCTTGTGTAAATTGTTGCCCACACAGGGTAATATGGGTTCAGTATTGACGGGCTTGGTAAACATTGATTAGACTTGTTTTTGTCAGCTGCAGTTTTCCCGTATTCACATGCTAAACATGGTTTCTGTTTCTTACTGGTTTTAATGTTTGTATTGATTTCCATTCGTGACCTAGCCTTGGAAGTACTTTCTGGAGGCTTACTAGGGACTAATAAAATAATTTTATGTAGCTACATTATAGTAGATTTCATGCAAGATAAATGACCACTTTGTTGTTAATAAATCAGACATTACATAGTAACAAAGTAATTGACTGCTCAGGCAACAGGAGTGAGGGTCCTGCTCGAAAGAGCTTACAATCTATGATGAAACAAGGGTGGTATAAAATGTAAAAGTGCTTGTTTTGTGTAATGGTCTCTTATATAAACCAGGTCGTACACCTAAATCTGCATGAGCCGGTCACCTGCCTGTATCTGTGTATGCACAGGTATGAAGTTTTTTTTGGGGGGGATACTGCTGGATGCAGGAATAATGTAATGGGGGGGGGGGGGTGGAGAAGAGTCAGATTTGGGAATGTGATCAAATAATATGTGTTTTTGGGGCTCACTAAAAACTGTGGATATGGGGAATTGTTTGGATTGTCCAGGGTAATGTATTCCAGAGAAATGGTGCTACTCCAGAAAAGTATCAGAGCCTGAAATACGAGGCTCAATTTTATTGGCAGAACAGGGAGTATGGGCAGGGTGGCAGACTGAGATAAGAACTGAGTGGGCACTAGACACCTGGTGCATCTTAGCCCCTCCACTCTGCTTTGCAAGACACCCCCACTCCACTTGATTGACATGGCCAGGCATCCAGAATGGAGGAGATAAGATGTACAACAAATCGGCTTCAGAAAGGTATGTTTTTGATCAGCAGGGCCAGACCACCAGGCATTATGCCTGGTTTCATGCAGTTGATCTTGCTGACAGAATGTCACGGATGATGTTGCAGATAGCTGGAACTTATGAATAAACGTCCGACTGGCTTGATCCTAAACTAAGGAGCATATAGGTGAGCCCTATAAAACCCTAAGAGCTCTCCCTGACTGCTATGCCCATGCAAGGGTCTCAATGGTAGATAATTGCATGCCCACGTACCTATGACTGTGTGACACCTGAAAACCCTATAATAGTGAGGGGACACGACTACCGGCTCCCTGCACTTAATACAGACGGAGTCAGGGTCACCTAGAATCAAGCCAGCAAGGAAACACAATACATTAAAAGACTTATCTGAGCAAACAGCAGCAGCAGCCTCCAGCAGTGAACACTTCATCCAGGAAGTAGTATAAACCACAAAGTGAGGCAGTATGGGAGGGAATATAAAGAGAGACGATTAGTCTAAATAGGTGACACCTGGGAGAAGGAAAGGAGATGACAAAGTGAAACAAAAACAAAGAAAGTCGTGCAAGAGGTAGAGAAGAACGTCTGCCAGACCTTCTCACAGAACTCGTGGTGACACAGATGCCCTTTAAAGGGATACTTCCATCAAATTTGTGAATATTGTGATATTGTATAGTTAAAAAAAATGGGTGGATGGTTTTCTGTATATAATTTTTTGTATTCAATTTCCGGTCCCGGCACCTTAACCTTCTCTTTGTTTAAGCATCTAGCATAGCAAATAGTCTCACTTAACTCTCTCCGTCAGACCATCGCTGTGACCTGAGAGAGGCCCCCTGTGGTGACTTAAATACAGCCTCACACATTACATTGAGGAGTACGGTGCTCTTTTGTGAACATCTTTAGGCCTAGTTCACACTTCAGTTATTTGATCAGTTATTTCCATCAGTTATTGTGAGCCAAAACCAGGTGCGGGTCAAAAACATGGAACAGGTGCAAATTTTGTCATTATACCTTAGCTTTTTGTAGGCTTCTCTACTAGTTTTGGCTCTTAATAACTTATGGAAATAACTGACCAAATAAATGTGTGAACTGGGTCCTATCTAGGCATATCAAAGAGCAAAAGAGCTGTCATACAGTTATCCCAATTCTACACCTACTGTTGTAAGGATTATACCGCAGAGAGTATCTTTCTCTCACAGCAGAAGTAAACTAAAATAGGGGTCTCTGTCTATATAGGAGTTTTATCTCTCTACTGGCTGCTACAGGACAATATTTTGTATTTTATTTTCAACAGTATAGCACTGCCAAAATTTAAAAGAAAAACTGTCACAATTTAAAAAAAAAAAGTTTACTGTAAATACTGAGTTTAACATAGCCTTATGAGAGCTTAGAAGTTGTACTTTTCATTTACAGTTGGATACAATGCAGTGGAAAGTGGGGAAAAAAAACTCCAAATGGGGTGGAATCGGAAACCTCCCCACAATTCTGCCACAGTTTTTTGCTTTTATTTTTTACGGCGTTCACTATGCTGTAAAATTGACTTGTTTTCTTAATTCTCCAGGTCAGTACGATTACAATGATACCACACTTGTATAGTTTTTCTTAAAACTAATTAAAAACCTTGAAGAAAAAAAAATTCATCACCATATTCTGACACCTATAACTTTTCTGTTTGAGGGATCATTTTTTGCAGGGCGATCTGTAGTTTTCAGTGATACCATTCTGAAGTATGTGTGACGTTTTGATCACTTTTTATAAAAAATGAGTTTATCTGTTAAGTAATTCGCCCCAATGAGATTAATACTGTTATATTTAAAAAGTATGGGTGTTTTCACATGCAGTGATGCCCACGATGTGTATTTTTTATTGGTTAAGTATTTTGATTTTTTGGGGAAGGGGGGATTATTTGAACTTTTATATATAGAGTATGTTTAAAGACGCGACTTCTGCCGTATGTGTATAACTGAGGTCACAAAGGGGTTAAAAAATTGTTTCTCTCTAGTTTCTCTTTAAACAGGTAAATATGGCTGAAATAACAGATAACTGAATGTGCCCTAAACCGGTGTAAAATTTCTGTCTAGAAATTGTTCTAGTGAGGCAATGCCTAACAGGTGTAATGCTCTTTATTGATAAGACCTGAGTGGCCATAAAGAACAGAAGATCTCCTCATCCCCTCCCTGGTTGAATGTGATGAGCAGCCATTTTGAAAGAGTTAAGGACCGCATTTGAGCCCCCGATATGCAAGGTTACACATCTCTAATCAAGTATCAGTTAGGGCGGGTTTGCACTTGCATTAGGGTATTCCGTTATAGGTTCCGACAGGACTTTGCTTTCCGTCCTGCATAACGGATACCAGACGGACCTGTTATGTTTGCCCATAGACTTCTATTATGATGGATTAAAACAGAATGCCTCTTAAAGGCTTCTGTTTTAAATTCTGTCTACGAATCCTGTTATATTCCGTTATAAACGGAACCTATAACAGAAAGGCATAATGCAAGTGCGAACCCACCCTAAGTATATATGGTATCAATATAGACAAGAATGTCTATGACCTTGACCATATAAAAGGACAACGAAAGGAGAAGCTGTTCCAAACCCTTATCTTACTTATAAATAGTTCCACAGTCATAAAATAACCCACACTGGTACATAGATCACTCCGTGCTAGACACAATTAGTTCTGCTTCCTGTCCTCCAGAAAAGACAGTGGTACATATCCCTGATGTTATTTACTGAGAAGAATGCTGCACCATGATGCACTCTCTGTTCACTGTTGGAGAGTATATAAGGCTACTTTCACACTGGCGTTTTGGTTTTCCGTTTCTGAGATCCATTTAGGGCTCTTACAAGCGGTCCAAAACGGATGAGTTTTGCCCTAATGCATTCTGAATGGAAAAGGATCCACTCAGAATGCATCAGTTTCCCTCCGATCAGTCTCCATTCTGTTCTGGAGGCTGCCTACAGCGTTTTGCTGTCCGCCTGATGAAGCGGATCTGTCCTGACACACAATGTAAGTCAATATGGAGGGATCCATTTCTCTGACACAATAGAAAACTGATCCGTCCCCCATTGACTTTCAATGGTGTTCAAGACGGATCTATCATGGCTATAGAAGACATAATACAACCGGATCCGTTCATGACGGGTGCATGCGGTTGTATTATTGTAATGGAAGTGTTTTTGCAGATCCATGACGGATCCGCAAAAAATAGGCTGGTGTGAAAGTAGCGTAACATGTAAGACGCGTGTGATATCTACTGATGTGTTTATACTGCAGTTCAGCATTTAGACTTGTATGGGGATTCCTAGGTTTTGTCCATTCTGCTCAGCAGGTTTTATGTATATTCATCTCAATTCACTAAGTGGCATTTTTCTTGTAGAGGAAGTTAATAAAAGGCACTTGCTAATGTACTGTTATTATCCATATTGCCTCATTTGCTGGCTTGATTCATTCTCCATCACATTATACAATGCTCGTTTCCATGGTTAGGACCACCCTGCAATCCATCAGTGGTGGTCGTGCTTGCACACTATAGAAAAAAGCACTGGCCTCTCTGCTAGCCAGGAGCGTGCAAAGAAACGCATGCGCAGTACACTCCAGTCCTGGTCGTATCTGCACTGCAGCGGTGGCCGTAACCTCTGAAAACGTGCGCTGTATGAAGTGACGGAAAAAAGAATCCAGCCAGCAAAAGAAGCAATATGGACGATAACAATACACTAGTAAGTGCTTTGTATTAACTTTGTCTACATTTTTAATAGATGTAGAAATAAGACAGTATAGTAGTGTTTAATACAAAAAACAAACAAACGAGAACTTAAAGGGGATGTCCAGGATTAAACAAAGATGGCTGCTTTCTTCCAAAAACCGCTCCAGTCCACACCTCTCCGTGAGTTGTTTCTGTTATTGCAGCTCAGCTCCATTGACATGAATGGCCCTGAGGTGTAATAACACACCCAACCTGTGGATGGTGTGGTGCTAAGCAGCCATCTTTGTCTAATCCTGGACAACGCCTTTAAAGAAAACAATGGGCTTATTCTCCATTGGTCACAACCAGTCGTTCATACAATAGCAGATAACTATATCAAGCCACGTTGGTTCTATAGTTAAAGGAGTTGTCTCGGATTTGGATATTGTTGACCTATCCTTAGGATCTGACTATCTGCACACCCCCATCAGTTGTTTGAAGTGGCCACAGCGGTCAATGCTGCAGCCTCTTCCTGTGTCAGCGATGTCACGCTCAGCCGTCACGTGGCCTACGCACAGTTCAGTTCAAGTTAACATTTAAGTCAATGGGCCTGGGCTGCAGTACCAATCAATGCTGCTATATAATGTACGGTGCTGTGCTTGGTAAGCACTCACTGGAGTGCTGCGGCCTGTTCAAACAGGTGACCGGCGGACTGGCTGCAGCGCTCACTGAAGCAACGTGGCCTCTTCAAACAGCTGATCAGCAGGTGTGCTGGGAGTGTGAGCCCCACTGATCAGCTATTGATGACCTACCCTGAGAACAGGCCATCAATATCAAAATCCTGGACAACTCCTTTAAGTTATCATTTCTATTATGTATTGGCACCTTTATGGTCTGCACTGCTAAAGATATAACTTCATTCTGATTGGACATTACATTAACGAATTCTAAATGACTTTTATTGATACATTTGTCAGGTCCCTTGGATCAAAATTTTGCACCTGTTCAATTAAATAAAAGATATCAGTGGAGTGAAAGAGATTTTATTAATCTAGGATTTTCCTGACAACTGTAAATAATGGAGATAATGAGAATATTGTTGAACGGGTTGTCCATAAAATAAATCTATAAATGTAAGTGAAATACTGTGAGCACAGTTTAGGCTGCTTTGTAACTGGCTCTTTACTTTGTCCCAGAGTAAAGATTTTGCGGACCAAATTATCTATGCATACATTGACCCAAATTTACTAAGGTCCTTGCACACTTTTCAGAAGTGTCTAGAACATGCGGTACAGTATGCCAGATTTATTACTGCTGTGAGCCTGTTTTTGGTGCAAAAATTGTATAATGTTACAACAGCAATGAGCTGGTGAAAGTAATAAAGTAGCTTTATGCAAGATGTGTCCAATCTACAACACGGCGTGCACCACTGTGGGAAATCTGTCAGGTCCTGTGGCTGCTTAGTCGGAGGTTATGTTGTGTAACTGCCACACAGAATTAAGGAATGTGGGCCTTGTGTTGGACTATCTGATCGTAACATGTCTCAGTTTATGTGGCTGTGGTCCACAGTTTTAGGTTTTTTAAAAAGTGTTTTTTGTTTTTTTTTTGCTTTTTCAATCCTACAAAATGTTTTATGGGGAAAATCTTTGAAACAAAAAACACCATACCTAGAGCATAATGCATTTAAAAAATGCCAAAACAGCTCAAACTTAACAAAGACACCAAGAAAACACTTTGAATGTTAGACTTTAGAGTAACATGTGGGCATAAAAAACTGTGGGTAAAAACCTCAAGGAAAAAAAAAAGTTCAAAAACTTTTCCACTGACAATAACAATCAGGCATTTTACTACTTCATAGGATTTGTATTCATATAGTGTATGTGCTTAGATCTAATCTAGGAGTGTTACCTGACCAGTAGGACATTCTATGCTGGCAGAAAAGCCTGGGCACTCTCTATACCGTAACATGAAAATGTGACACCTGGAATATATAACAATATAGTGAACCGAACATTTTATTTTGATATGGATTATGGATTATGTAATAATGGATATTTGATTGGATGTAGGCATGGATCCAGTGGCTTCTCAAATTTACCTATTGTAGTGACTAATTCTAGTAGCAACCAGAGGAAGTTTGAATGTGAATGACTTACAGTATATCTGCCGAAACAGGTAAGGCTAGGTTCTCATCAGCCTAAGTAAAGCAAAGTATTTGCAAAGTTAAGGCTCGTTTACACGACCGTGCCGTTTTTTGCGGTCCGCATATTGCGGATCCACAAAACACGGATGGCGCCAGTGTGCCTTCCACAATTTGCGGAACGGAACAGGAGGCCTATTATAGAAATGTCTATTCTTGTCCGCAAAACGGACAAGAATAGAACAGGACCCATAATTTTTATCGGGCCACGGAACGGAGCAACAGATGCAGACAGCACACAGAGTGCTGTCCACATCTTTTGCGGACCCATTGAAATGAATGGTTCTGTATACGGACCGTATGCGGAACACAGAAAAAACAGCCTGTATACGAAACGCAAAATACGTTCGTATGAACGAGCCCTTACTTTTTTTGTAGATTATATATAAAGAATAAAATGATGTTTTAATGTGAACTTGTGTTACTACAAACCGGATTCCAAAAAAGTTGGGACTCTATACAAATCGTGAATAAAAACTGAATGCAATGATGTGGAGGTGCCAACTTCTAATATTTTATTCAGAATAGAACATAAATCACGGAACAAAAGTTTAAACTGAGAAAATGTACCATTTTAAGGGAAAAATATGTTGAATCAGAATTTCATGGTGTCAACAAATCCCCAAAAAGTTGGGACAAGGCCATTTTCACCACTGTGTGGCATCTCAACAGACGTCTGGGGACCGAGGAGACCAGTTTCTCAAGTTTAGAAATAGGAATGCTCTCCCATTCTTGTCTAATACAGGCCTCTAACTGTTCAATCGTCCTGGGCCTTCTTTGTTGCACCTTCCTCTTTATGATGCGCCAAATGTTCTCTATAGGTGAAAGATCTGGACTGCAGACTGGCCATTTCAGTACCCGGATCCTTCTCCTACGCAGCCATGATGTTGTGATTGATGCAGAATGTGGTCTGGCATTATCTTGTTGAAAAATGCAGGGTCTTCCCTGAAAGAGATGACGTCTGGATGGGAGCAGATGTTGTTCTAGAACCTGAATATATTTTTCTGCATTGATGGTGCCTTTCCAGACATGCAAGCTGCCCATGCCACACTCACTCATGCAACCCCATACCATCAGAGATGCAGGCTTCTGAACTGAGAGTTGATAACAACTTGGGTTGTCCTTGTCCTCTTTGGTCCAGATGACATGGCGTCCCAGATTTCCAAAAAGAACTTTGAATCATGACTCGTCTGACCACAGAACAGTCTTCCATTTTGCCACACTCCATTTTAAATGATCCCTGGCCCAGTGAAAACGCCTGAGCTTGTGGATCTTGCTTAGAAATGGCTTCTTCTTTGCACTGTAGAGTTTTAGCTGGCAACGGCGGATGGCACGGTGGATTGTGTTCACTGACAATGGTTTCTGGAAGTATTCCTGAGCCCATTCTGTGATTTCCTTTACAGTAGCATTCCTGTTTGTGGTGCAGTGTCGCTTAAGGGCCCGGAGATCACGGGCATCCAGTATGGTTTTACGGCCTTGACCCTTATGCACAGAGATTGTTCCAGATTCTCTGAATCTTCGGATGATGTTCTGCACAGTTGATGATGATAGATGCAAAGTCTTTGCAATTTTTCGCTGGGTAACACCTTTCTGATATTGCTCCACTATCTTTCTGCACAACATTGTGGGATTTGGTGATCCTCTACCCATCTTGGCTTCTGAGAGACACTGCCACTCTGAGAAGCTCTTTTTATGCTCAATCATGTTGCCAATTGACCTAATTAGTGTTAATTGGTCTTCCAGCTCTTCGTTATGCTCAAATTTACTTTTTCCAGCCTCTAATTACTACTTGTCCTACCTTTTGGGATTTGTTGACACCGTGAAAATTTGAATCAACGTATTTTTCCTTTTTGATCTGTCATCTACGTTCTATTACAAATAAAATGTTGACATTTGCCATCTCCACATCATTGCATTCAGTTTTTATTCACAATTTGTTTAGTGTCCCAACTTTTTGGGAATCCGGTTTGTAATTAAAGAACTAAAGAAATGTAACTGTGAGGGCTATGCTGAACTGAGCAAATAGTCTTCCACCTGAGGGACCCACCAAGACATGTGTTTGCTTGTGTGTGTGTGTAGGGGGGCTATGTATAAAGGCTCATTCACACGAATGTGTGAAGCCCGTTCCCTTGCTGTGGACCGCAAATTGCGGTCCGCAATGCACGGGCACCGTCCGTGGGGCAGGCGCATGGGAATCGCAGACCCATTCCCTTGAGAGAAAACCGATCCGTCCCCATTGACTTACATTGTGTGCCAGGACGGATACGTTTGACTCAGTTTCGTCAAGCGGACAGCAAAATGCTGCAGGCAGCGTTTTGGTGTCCGCCTCCAGAGCAGAATGGAGACTGATCGGAGGCAAACTGCTGCATTCTGAGTGGATCGTTTTCCATTCAGAATGCATTAGGGCAAAACTGATCAGTTTTGGACCGCTTGTGAGAACCCATTATGGATCTCACAAACAGAAAGCCAAAACGGGAGTATCAAAGTAGCCTAACTAAGCAGGAAAAAAGTGTTATGCTTAAATTGTTTGTCCCAGAGATGATTTCCAAATTTGACACTAATTATGGTCTTGTACAAAGAACATAAAAAGAAGGACACACTCAAAGCCAAAGAGCCAGCTGTTACCAGAGCTAAGTAATCCCTTAGTGGTGGCAACACCTGCTACACTAGGATTCCTTGTACACATATCATCTAATGTAAGCTATAGAAGGGCTTGAAATACAGTAAACCATTTTATTTTGATTACACATATTTTGAAGGTCTTTAAATCTTCCAAGCATGTATGCAGATTAGAATGATGAGTCTCTCTACCTACACATTGAATCACATGAATTAGTTGTATAATACAAAGCAAGTGGGCAGTAGTGGAGATGCCAGGGACCTTGGCAGGGGACAGGAGGAAATGAATCAAATTGATTTGAAAGATCCAGTCTAGCTGCATTGCACTTTTCCCATTGCGGAACGCACATTGCCGGTGTCCGTGTTTTGCAGATCCGCAATTTGCAGACCGCAAAACACTTACGGACGTGTGAATGGACCCTTATTCTAGGCCATCTCAGTCTCCCATGGATTGAGTTACACAAAAAACCCTTAGTAGATATATATATATGTAGTAAATAGCTTCGTGCAAACCTCACAGGTTATTTGTGTGAGTAAAGTACATAGATTGTTTACATTGCGTAGTTTAATTTCTTTGCATCCACCCATCATGTTCTGTGAACATTGCAAACTACTTGTCACAGGATGGACTTGGTAAGAATTCAGATTTAAAAAGATTCGCCATCTGAAGAGAACCTTTTGGAACTTCATGCTGCATTATTTTGTCCCTGTGAGAGAATTCATTTCTTCTCTCCGAATTTCCAATGGCCATCAGTTCTAGTCATTAAATAGTATATTCAGATATCTTTCTTCACTGGCTCCATTGTCAGCAACAGGTGCATGGTATCTCCAAAAAGTATCTGCTGTTCCTTTTTACTGTACTGAGGGTCGGCTAGTTCCTTGCACATGTTGTCATACTGAATCTTTACTTTCTGGCTTATAGGACTTTGGTTTAGAAACCAAAACCTTGTCCAGCTTGGCCATAGCTCATTTGGATCTTAAGTTATCTCTGTTCAAGTACTTTCTGATGTCACGTCTGACATCTATTGCATGGCCTGTGATTCTGTTTTAGTTATGTGGTGAACCTGGAGGTCTTTACTAACATTTGTTTCTCCTTTATGGAAAACCTGTTGAAGACTGTCATACTGCACATATTATTGAGTGTCTACTTATCCTAGCTATATATAGTGAATGTTCATGCTGTGTAGGTAGAAGACAACAGCCGTGTTCTCACACATACACCTTTCATCATTAGCACTCTTGGTCTCCTATCCCCTGGATTCCTCCCACGTTGGCTGCAGTAATAGTCAATATAATGATTATAACACAACTTAAATTGATGGCTATGGGAACAAGTGACCTTGTCTATAATTTTCTGATTGCAGGTAGTTTTGGGGTAGTCTCAAGATCACTTTCCTCTTTCTTTCTCGTAGCCAACTATGTAAGCCTAAACCTTGCAGTTTAAAATGTCTATTATTTTCTGGTAAAACATAAAACGAAGGAAGGATGGAATTCTGTTTTGTTGGAAATCTGTCTTTGGAAACCTGCCACATCCATCTATCGTTATGAGGCTGCCTCTCTCTCAAGAGTCCCCTTGTTCTTTGGTGGTGGTTGGCAAAGTACAGACGCAAGCAATTGTTAAGTAAGCATTATAAAACTATTTTAGCAGAGGAGCAGAACTTTCTAGTTGTCACTGGAGGAACAAGCTTAAGTGACGTTATAACAAGCCATTGTTGGTCATTGCTGAAATACCAACCATGTGAAGGCTTACTTTGGTTCGGCTAGAACCTTAAAAATGTGGTTTGTTTCTTAGCCATCTTATCAGCACTAGACGAAGTAATCTATGGATGCACCATAAGGCGATTTCTTTTGTATTTTGCTCCACAGCGCTGCATTTTTTGTGGTTTTACTACAGCCATGGAGTAAAGCAGGCCTAGTTATATAGACCACAGACCTAAAAAGCACTCAGCAAATGGGGCCGCCTTGAGGATGCTTTCCACTTTAACTATATTACTTAGCAGTTTTTACTCTGAATATTTACTTGACTGTTTTTATTATGAAAGGTTTTAACTTTAGTGGGAAATTCCAAATAATAAAATGTGCATAGATTAACATTCATTATTCCTGGACATGTTATAAAGATGCAAGCAATATCCCCTTGCCAATTCGGTTGATTTGCCATGATGTTTGTTAAATGTATTGTCCGATGTGGTCAAATCCTTTTAGTTTGAAGCTGCACCTTTGTTCATACATTTTTCTAACCATGAACCCTCTTGAATACACTATAAAATAGCACCCAATCAAATGAGTGGACAACCATGTAATGCAAGTTCCACTTGAGCCCAACAGAGCAGAAGGGGCAGCAACATTCTCTAATAGTTTCCTGATATATGTGTATATTATAGTGGCATTTGGCACAGCAGTGCTTTTGCCTGTTTTAGTTTCTTTGGTTTAGGCTTGCTAAATGTGATTTTTGCTTTCAATTCCTATAGCAATAGCTCTATTTTTCTCTAAGGATCTTGAAGAGCCATAGATATTTATGGTCCACAGCATCTCTTGCTTGAAATAGACCAAATAGTAAGAACTTGTAACAGTGTGAATGGAAATACTTGAGAGTAAAAGACAGAGTGTATTATTATAGGGTTGTCTTGGTTAATAAAATAAAAACAAAAACACGTTCAAGTGCCCTATAAGAGAATTCTTCCCAGGGCCATCTATTAGCCAAAGTGAGACAGGCTACTGCAAAAGTCATGTAATGCTCCATTTCTCCTCTGGGGGTGCTGCAGGAGAGTTGAACACGTGTTGTCAGGTTCTACCACAAATGACAGTTGATCACTGGAGGTCCCAGCAGCAGAACACCTATGATCAGCCTACTGCTAGAGGACCCTTCTGCAAGTCCTGCAGTATTGCATCTCCTGGCCATTGTCTGGTCTGCTTTTCTCTTCCAAAGCCACCAAGAAGATCTGGGCCCCCACATAAATTGTTTCCATGTGCAGAACTGTATATTGTAGTGTTTTTTTTCCTGTAACGTAAATTACAGATAAAAGCTTAAACAGCATTCATTTTCTGTAACATTGATTGCTGTCCAGTATATTTCCTCTGCTACATTTAAACTAAAGTGCTCCCATTAATCCACACTTTTGCAATTTTAGTGGATTTGCTTCTTTGCCCAATTTATAGTTTTGTGTTTGTTTTACTAATCCCTTTCCCTGCAGTATCTGTATTTTTTTTCCCCTGAATCGCAAATTTCTGCTTGTCAGATTTACTCTAGGGAGTAATAGTGCGAGGTTAATGTGGATCTAGAAATCCGTTTTTCCCGGCACTGGCTCAACCAAATCCGCTTAGTGTGGCTCGCCTAAGGATTACCAGTGCTTATGGGCTCAGAGCATGCTCTCAGAATCATACTGAGTGATCCAAGCCACAGTGAGGTGATGGTGCAGGAGAAGATGTGCCAGGCAGCCATTCGACATCGGAGAGCGACTTCACTATAGAAACACACCTTCAATAAAACTGTCATCTTTATTTTGTGGGCATAAATTGAGACATTGTTACGCTGAGCGCTCCGGGTCCCCTGCTGGCCGCGGAGCGCTCACAGCGTATGCCCCCAGGCAGCACTCCAGTGTCTCGGCGTGTGCCTCCTCGCTCTCTAGGGCGCGCGTGCGCCGGGACTCTTAGATTCAAAGGGCCAATGCACCAGTGATTGGTGCCTGGTCCAAAAGGGATATTAAGGGTTAAGGTTTGTGAGAGGCAGTGCTGACTTAATTAGGCTGCACCTGTGCACTGCCCATTTATACCTTCCCCTCCCAAAGCTTCCTGCCGGATCTTTGTGCCTTGTGCCTCAGAGAAAGCGTTCCACAGTGTTTGTTTGCCTTGCCTGTTGCCGAACCCGTTGCTACCGTCTACTCGCCTTAGAACCTTGCCGCCTGCCCTGACCTCTGCTACGTCCGACTACGCTCTTGCCTTCTCCCTGTGTACCACGCCTTATCAGCTGCCAGAGAGGTCGAGTTGTTACTAGGGGACACGACCTGGTAGTTACCGCCGCAGCAAATCCATCCCGCCTTGCGGCGGGCTCTGGTGAAGACCAGTAACTGCTTAGAACCGGTCCTTTAGTACAACCCGCGCCATCGCCTCTCTGGTCCAGAGGATCCACTACCTGTCCTGCTGGTACGTGACAGTAAGATCCGGCCATGGATCCCGCTGATGTTCCCCTGCCAAGCCTAGCGGACCTCACCACTATTGTGGCCCAGCAGGGTCAACAGCTGGCCCAGCTGACCGCCATGTTGCAGCAGCTCCTGCCTTCTCAGCAACAGCCAGCTCCTCCGTCTGCTCCTGCTGCGTCACCTCCGCCTGCAGTTGCCACCGGTTCCAGAATCCGTTTGTCCCTACCAGACAAATATGACGGAGATCCTAAGCAGTGCCGTGGGTTCTTGTCGCAGTGCTCTCTCCACCTCGAGCTTCTGTCCGACCAGTTTCCTTCTGAGCGAGCCAAGGTAGCCTTTATTCTCAGTTTGCTGTCCGGGAAGGCCCTGGCCTGGGCTACACCACTATGGGACCGCGCAGATCCTGCCACCGCTTCCGTCCAGAGCTTCTGCCTAGAGTTCCGGAATGTTTTTGAGGAGCCTGCCCGGGTTACCTCCGCAGAGACTGCCTTACTAAATTTGACCCAAGGAGGTTCTTCCGTGGGTGACTATGCCATTCAGTTCCGCACCCTGGCCTCTGAGCTGAACTGGAACAATGAAGCCCTTTGCGCCACCTTCAAGAAGGGACTTAATAGTGAAGTAAAGGACGTTCTGGCTGCACGTGAGCTTCCTTCCACTCTTAGTGACCTCATCTTGCTGGCCACTAGGATAGACAAACGTTTCGCCGAAAGACAAGAGGAACTCATCCTTGAAAAGGAAAAAGCTCGTCCTAGACGCCTTCCTCGTCTGGCTCCCGTTTTTCTGCGTCCACCTCAACCCGCTACTGGGCTTTCCGCCGTGGAAGCCATGCAGGTGGATCGGTCACGCCTGACTCCGCAAGAACGAAGCCGCCGCAGAAACGAGAACCTGTGTCTGTACTGTGCCAGTACCGAGCACTTCCTTAGAGATTGTCCTCTCCGTCCACCGCGTTCGGGAAACGCTCGCACCTAGTAAACGTGGGAGAGGCGTTGCTAGGTGTGGATTCTTCCTCTCCACGTCTCATCATACCCGTGCAGTTGATCATCTCTTCCAAGTCCTCTTTCTCCGCAGCCGCCTTCTTGGATTCCGGTTCAGCTGGCAACTTCATTCACGCCTCCTTGGTAGATAAGTACCGTATTCCAGTAATCCGTCTACCCAAGCCGTTTTTCATCTCTACTGTTAACGGTGAGAGACTCTCTGCCACCGTACAGTTCCGTACCCAGCCTCTGCAGATGGACATCGGAATATTTCATACCGAGACTATAGAGTTCTTTGTCCTTCCCTTCTGTTCCTCCGAACTCCTCCTGGGTCTGCTGTGGCTTCAACGTCATTGTCCTGTCCTGAATTGGTCCACCGGTGAGATCCTGCATTGGGGTTCCTCCTGTTCGGACCGCTGTCTCAAGCCTGCTCTGGTCAAACAGAACCCGCAAGTTTCTCCGCCTTCTGGGCTGCCCAAGCCATACCATTCCTTCGCGGATGTCTTCTGCAAGAAACAAGCTGAGGTCCTTCCTCCTCACCGATCCTATGATTGCCCGATCGACCTGATACCCGGTTCTACTCCACCTCGGGGCAGAATTTATCCTCTCTCACCTCCTGAGACTCTTGCCATGTCCGACTATATACGTGAGAACCTACAGAGAGGATTCATAAGAAAATCTTCTTCTCCTGCTGGGGCCGGTTTTTTCTTCGTGACGAAAAAAGACGGCTCCCTCCGCCCCTGCATTGACTACAGAGGTCTTAATAAAATTACCATCAAGAACCGTTACCCTCTGCCTCTAATCTCTGAGCTATTTGATCGTCTCCGAGGGGCTAAGATCTTCACAAAATTGGACCTTTGAGGGGCCTATAATCTGATCCGTATCCGGGAAGGAGACGAATGGAAGACCGCCTTTAACACAAGGGATGGCCATTTTGAGTATTTGGTGATGCCCTTCGGCCTCTGCAACGCACCTGCTGTCTTCCAGGAATTCGTCAATGATATTTTCAGGGACTTACTTTACACCTGCGTGGTTGTATACCTGGATGATATCCTGATCTTTTCCTCCAATTTGGATCAACACAGGGTCCATGTGCAACAAGTTCTTACTCGTCTTAGGAGAAATCGCCTGTACGCTAAACTTGAAAAATGTCTTTTTGAACGGACCTCCCTGCCTTTCCTGGGATACATTATCTCAGCCCAAGGACTTCAAATGGACCCAGCCAAGCTCTCGGCGGTTCTGGATTGGCCACGCCCCTCTGGTCTCCGAGCCATACAAAGATTTCTGGGCTTTGCGAATTACTACAGGCAATTCATCCCTCACTATTCCACTCTGGTAGCTCCTATCGTGGCCCTCACAAGAAAAGGAGCTAACCCCAAATCCTGGCCTTCCCAAGCCGAGGAAGCCTTCCAGTCCCTGAAATGCGCCTTTGCCTCTGCACCCGTTCTCTCTAGACCAGATTCCACCAAGCCTTTCTCTCTTGAAGTGGATGCCTCCTCGGTGGGAGCCGGAGCTGTCCTCACCCAGAAGTCTTCCCGGGGCAAGACTTCTACTTGTGGCTTCTTTTCTAAAATATTCTCTTCCGCAGAGAGAAATTACTCCATTGGGGACAGGGAACTGCTGGCTATTAAATTGGCACTGGAGGAATGGAGACATTTACTCGAGGGCGCCACACATCCTGTGTACATCTTCACGGACCACAAGAACCTGGCTTATCTCCAGTCTGCTCAGAGATTAAATCCCCGTCAGGCTCGTTGGTCTCTGTTCTTCGCCCGCTTTAATTTTGAGATCCATTTCCGTCCAGCTTGTAAGAACATTAGGGCAGATGCTCTGTCTCGCTCCTCTGATGTGGTGGGCGACGAGTTAACACCTCGTTATATTATCCCTCCAGAACGCCTTATAACAGTCGCTCCCGTGGACCTGCGCCTTCTTCCTCCTGGCAAATCCTACGTACCCCCACGTGAGCGGCTGCGAATTCTCAAGTGGGGCCACGCCTCCCCTTTTGCCGGTCATCCAGGGGTGCAAAAGTCTCTCCAACTAATCTCCCAAAGGTACTGGTGGTCTTCTCTAGAGAAAGATGTCTCGTACTTCATCCGGGCCAGTATGATTTGCGCCCGGGATAAATCGCCTCGCCAGAAACCAGCGGGTCTCCTCTTGCCTCTACCCATTCCTGAAGTTCCCTGGTCTCACATCGCCATGGACTTTATTACAGATCTTCCCTCCTCCCATGGCAAGTCCGTTATTTGGGTCGTGGTGGATCGCTTTTCCAAGATGGCTCACTTTGTACCCCTGCCCGGTCTACCCTCTGCACCCATGTTGGCCAAAGAATTTTTCCAACACATCTTCCGTCTCCATGGCCTTCCCAAACATATTGTCTCGGATCGTGGGGTACAATTCGTCTCCAAATTCTGGAGGGCTCTATGTGCTCAGCTCGGGATCAAATTGGACTTTTCTTCTTCGTACCATCCTCAGTCTAACGGCCAAGTAGAACGGGTGAACCAAATTTTGGGTGACTATCTGCGTCACTTTGTATCCTCACGCCATGACAACTGGGCTGATCTACTTCCCTGGGCGGAGTTCTCCTACAACTACAAACAATCCTCTGCCTCTAACAAGTCTCCTTTCTTTGTCGTTTTTGGCCGTCATCCTCTTCCACCTCTGCCGCAGTCTCCCACTCCTTCTTCTGTACCTGCCGTGGACAGTCTTGTACAGGATTTCTCCTCCATCTGGCGAGAAACCCACGCTGCTCTCCTCAAGGCTTCCGCCCGTATGAAGGTTCAAGCTGACAAGAGACGCAGATCTCCCCCGGAATTTCGCCCGGGTGACAAGGTGTGGCTCTCCTCTAGGTACATCCGATTTAGGGTCCCAAGTTACAAGTTGGGCCCTCGTTTCTTGGGACCCTATAAAATCAAGAGTCGTATCAATCAAGTTTCTTATCAGCTCCATCTTCCTCCCTCCCTCCGAATCCATAACTCCTTCCATGTCTCCCTTCTTAAACCTGCTGTCTTTAACCGTTTTTCTCCCAAGCTTGTTTCTCCCACCCCTGTCGCCGGTACCTCCGATATATTCTCTGTCAAGGAGATCTTGGCGACCAAGATCTCCCGGGAAAAAGATTTTTTTTGGTCGACTGGGAGGGCTGCGGTCCTGAGGAGAGGTCATGGGAGCCGGAGGAGAACATCCTGGACCGCAGTCTCATCCGCAAGTTCTTCGGTACCAAAAAGAGAGGGAGACCAAAGGGGGGGGGTACTGTTACGCTGAGCGCTCCGGGTCCCCTGCTGGCCGCGGAGCGCTCACAGCGTATGCCCCCAGGCAGCACTCCAGTGTCTCGGCGTGTGCCTCCTCGCTCTCTAGGGCGCGCGTGCGCCGGGACTCTTAGATTCAAAGGGCCAATGCACCAGTGATTGGTGCCTGGTCCAAAAGGGATATTAAGGGTTAAGGTTTGTGAGAGGCAGTGCTGACTTAATTAGGCTGCACCTGTGCACTGCCCATTTATACCTTCCCCTCCCAAAGCTTCCTGCCGGATCTTTGTGCCTTGTGCCTCAGAGAAAGCGTTCCACAGTGTTTGTTTGCCTTGCCTGTTGCCGAACCCGTTGCTACCGTCTACTCGCCTTAGAACCTTGCCGCCTGCCCTGACCTCTGCTACGTCCGACTACGCTCTTGCCTTCTCCCTGTGTACCACGCCTTATCAGCTGCCAGAGAGGTCGAGTTGTTACTAGGGGACACGACCTGGTAGTTACCGCCGCAGCAAATCCATCCCGCCTTGCGGCGGGCTCTGGTGAAGACCAGTAACTGCTTAGAACCGGTCCTTTAGTACAACCCGCGCCATCGCCTCTCTGGTCCAGAGGATCCACTACCTGTCCTGCTGGTACGTGACAGACATGCAGTATTTTAAAGAGAACCCGTCATGATGAGCATGCTTCTAAAACTGCAGGCAGAAAAAGGAACAGCTCAGGGCGTAACTAAAACTTATTTTTTTCTTTTGTGACCCCAGAAGTGCCACAAAACCCCGTAGAATGGCGCATTTGGTATTTTTAGGACGCGACAACGCTGATACCAAGCTGTCAGACTGGCATCAGAACTTTACCTAGTGACTACGGGATTTGGTGGCATACAAAAGAAAGCCCCCGGAAATGTCACAGATGCAGGCATAAGATACAGTTCTAATGACTGTGATTGAAAAGGATTTATCTACAGAGTAGCCTGTTGTCTGCGCCGTGTTAACCCTTTCAGTCTACTAAAAGAATGAGAGCAGGTGCTGTAGAAGATGGCAGACCCTACTACAGATATGTCATGGGATGATCAGCCTGCACGTGTGGAGGGGAATGGTCAGAATGCTAGAGATTGGTGAATTAAATCGCCCCTGTAGCAATTTCATTAATGACTGTCAGGCCTCATGCACATGACCGTTGTGTGCATCTGCGTCCGTTCCGTCATTTTTCACAGTTTAGCGGAGGTCCCATTCATTTCTATGGAGCTGTGAAAAAAAACTGATAGTCCTCCGTTTTTTTCTCTGTGTCCGTGATTCCAGTCCGTCAAAAAAATATAACCTGTCCTATTCTTGTGAGTGGAAAATGGAGGACGGACCCATTCAAGTCAATGGGTCCTTTTAAAAAAAACGGATGCACAACTGGTATGTCATCCGTGTCCGCGTCCGTGTCTGTTTTTTTTCTACAAGACCTTGGTGCAATAAAATTACACTTTTCATGAACCTTCCTTTTTTTCCCCCTGTCAGACAAAAAAAAAGGAAAGACACAAGGAAACACAACTGAAGCAAAATCGGACACGGACCACTGAAGCCAAATCACTGACAGTGAAAAACACTGTCGTGTGCATGAGGCCTCAATCTGACAGCTATAAATGGTGACGTTTAGGGAGGTGCATTCTTAAAACCCTGTCTGGGGCACCCGGAGAACATGTCTTCATGTTCATAGACCAGAGTACTAACCTAATATATAGGATTAGGATCCAGGATCTATCTAATATATAGGATCCAGCAGTGGCGTAGCTAGAAATGACTGGGCCCCACAGCATATTCTTGAATGAGACCCTCCTTCCCCAGTAATTTTTTCGCAACCCCTTCATTTCATGCCGCCCCCATTCCTGTGGCTAGTAAAGATCGCTCTCTCAGACCAGGCCCATCCGTTTCCTACACTGTCTATACTGTCACTGTATATCATTTCATTGTGTAATACTGTTGAGGGGGCCCTGGCAAAATATTTTAGTTCTCCTCCTCCTGGATGGGCCCCTTCTGGGTCAGGGCCCCAAAGCAGCTGCTTCCCCTATAGCTACGGCCCTGGGATCCAGTACGGTGGTATCTTGTGCAGGTTTATCTGTTGTGAAGATCTCTGCTTAGTTTTGGAGATGATAGGTCAGCAGAAACTGCCTGCAAGCCGTACAATAACCCTCGGAGCAGAACTATTTCCCGGCTTTTATTCCTGTGTTTACCTGCTGCCCAGGTGATATGTTGTGTTTGTGTACATTAAAGGCACCTCCTCATCTATCAGCCGGATGAAGGCACGGCACACGCAGGGAAATGCTAAACATGAACGCATGCCAGGTATTACCCACAGCATGACAACGAAGCCTAGAACAGCTAATAATGCAGAGAATCTGCCACAAAGTGCAAGGATAACAGTGGACTGTGCATGAGGGGAACATAGTTATATTGTTAGGGTTATTCATTGTGTAGGTCAGAAAAATGAACAATGTATACATTCTATTAAAAAATGATCCCGTTAAAAGTTACATCTAGTGACATAGTACGACGCAACCTGGTGTTCAAAGGGTATGGCAATGTGAACATCCACCTCCCCACCGCGGTCTTTGCATAGTGATCCATTGCAGAGTCAGTCAGTCAAAATAGCATGTTTGTCAGAGAAGGAGCAGAGATTCTGTGCAGTAGCATGGCGGCATAGCTGAGAAGACTCTTCGCAGGGGAAGTAAAAAGGCACTATATTGTCACTGCCAGAGGGGGAAGGAGACTGATTTTATTCAGAGCTTGCCTCCAGCACAGATTAGCACACAGAAGCAAGACAATGATGAAAAATCATATTTTTTATGCTAGAAATACTGGAATTTACAGCTATTAGCCTTTCATGATAGGCGATAAGTGCCTTAAAGGGCTTCTGTCACCCCACTAAAGTCTTATTTTTTTTTTTTTGGCTACTTAAATTCCTTATACTGCGATATATCAATATATAATGCTTTTACTCATTTTTGTTCAGCAGTTTCTTAAAAAAACTGACTTTTATAATATGTAAATTACCTCTGTACCAGCAAGTAGGGCGGCTACTTGATGGTAGCAGCCTGCATCCATCATATAGACGCCCCCTCCTTATGTTGATTGACAGGGCCAGCGAACGCGCTTGTCCTCTGGCTAGCCCTGTCTGTCGTTCAAAATCTGGTGCCTGCACCGTACCGGTCTTTAGTCGGCGCAGGCGCACTGAGAGGAGGACGCTCGCTCGGCTGCTCCTTCCTCAATGCGCTAGGACCGGAACCAATGTCCATTCACATTCCTTCAGAAGGATCTTCTGCAGCGGTTGATGTTTATCTAAGGCTCTATGTATCGGGACCAGAAGGTCAGCCCGATTTTTCTCCTGTGCATGTTTAAAGGCCTCATTCAGAACCATCTGCGGATATCCCCTGGCCCTAAACCTGTCCTGTAATCTCCTTGCTTCACTGAAAAAAGACTCTCCCTCAGAGCAATTCCTCCTGACTTGGAGATATTGACCCCTGGGTATACCCCTGTAACGGACCGTTTCAGCAGACAAGGGGTTAAAATCCGTTTAGGCGATATGCCCCTTTCCGAGAGACAGGCACAGCTACTGCAGAACACCAACCTCCCGAACTGGATACAAAATAGCACTCCAAACTGGAACCTCACGGATAGCTGCCAGCAGACGAACAGGAAAAGCGTATCAGTCAGCTTACACTCCTGGCAATCAGTCTCCAACAGCATACAGGGAATCCCCCCAATAATGAGACAAGGCTCAGTGTTGAGGGTCAAGCAGTGCTCTGATGTGCTGGCACGCCCAGCCTGGTTTTTATTACAGTTTGTTGCAGATACAACACATCCCCACAATGCATCATGGTTTCCTCCCCTCTGTCCCGGAAACGACCGAAGACAATCCAATTATCTCTCAGGACAAAAGGGAAATCGCCAATACACATGTGGAGACAACAAGACAGACATCACCATTTAAACACACAATGGGACAATAGAAACACACCCACACAAAATCCTCCCCTCTGCCGATGATGACCATTGAACACAATGGCGAATATAATTATCAAAGGCAGAGAAATACAGTTTTATAAAACATATCACAGGAACCCCAAAACATGCAATAACCCCATAACCAATATATCCTCGGAACCGGGGGATCTGGGTGAACCACATATCCAAAATTCACCCACATCCGTTCAGTAGTTTGGAAGATACAGTTTTATGCCAGTTACACTGAAAATATACAAGTTATACAGAAAATAGTCACTAATAAATGTGTCCCCTGTTTGGTAGTTTCAAACTACTGAATGATGTCTCTGTGCACCAAATACAGGCAAGATAGCACCGTGTTGAAAAGTCAGAACAGTGTCTGTGAGTTAAAATGGCCGCTATCTATTGTTCTCACCATGTGCTTCATCCAAGCAAGTAAGGCAAATGATGCAATCCAGGGACAGAGGGCTCCGTCCCAAGTGTCTTAAGACCCAATAACTTAAGGGACCATAATCCCAGGGCAGGAGGCTGGTAAACAGCCCCCTCCAAAACACCTGTGGCAAGGTTGGTTTCGCCACAACCCCATTTAAGGGGGACAGGGTGATGGCTATTCCAGTGAAGCAGTGAATTAGTTGCCGTGGCTTTCCTATGTATGTCCGTCACAAGTCTGTCACCCTCCTTAGTCACCCGTACATCTAAAAAGGTGATGGCCAATTTCAGAGTGAGTAACCGGTTTAGGAGGGAGGGGGAAGTGGAGAGGAACCTGATAAGTGAAGAAAGAAGCATTTTTTCTCATAAGATGCATTGCAAAGTTTCTTATAAGCGCATGTGCTGTTAATTTGTGCAAAGTTGCTGACAGGACAGTGACCATTTAACCCATCCTGCATGTCAATACAACATTCTGAAGTCTGTGGAAGGACAAAGACCTCCTCTCCCCAGTCTAAAATGGCCTTTTAAACTAAGGTTTTTCTGTACCCATCATGCCAATTAAACTCCAACTTTACTGAAGTGCTCAAATATAAAGACATACAAATTTAGTATTCAGGTGTAATATACTGAATGAACATGCCCAGAAGAAAAAAAATATTATCATCATGTATTTATAGAATGCCAACAGGTGTGAAAAAAGCTCTACAGAACATCATCCCCTACACAGCTGACACGAGCAGTGCAATGGGGATGCCCTAATACTTTCACACGCAGTAGTGTACTTACATATCCAGTGTAATGGGAATCTGTCATACAGGGGGAAATTTAATTATTAATTTGGCATGTACAACAGAAGCAATAATTGTTCCATGTGACCAGAAAGCGATGCCTTTATTTGTACAGCCAGTAATGTTTTCTCAGTACACAAGAGTACTATAGCATGAAACCTGGGTTGCACTTTGACTCCCTCTGTGTGATAGAAGTCCTGGTCTCTTCACACTATCCGGTCCCTGTCACATGCTGTTTGATTTGGCTGTACTACACGGTCTTCAAGTATCCAAATATTTACACAATAATGATCTCCTGATCAGACAGTATATGCCAGCACTGATCAAGTTTGGGTGGAAATCAGTAAAACAAACATGTTGAGAGTATTATTTTGCAAAATCAAGACTACCAGCATAGGCTCCCAATTGTCTCAAATGTTTGTTAGTTGTATATGTTTCTTGGAAGGCTGAGTGACAACCAATTTGGCTGGTCTTATATGTATCTCACAGGGTTTGCTGTAGGATTCCTATAGGACAAATATGCCTAGTTTGGCAATGATACAGGGCAGTGAAGTACATAGAGAAAGGAGGCCACATAAAAGATAAAAATGGGGTCCTGTACATGTTGGATACCATCTTATTCACCTAATTAACTTTTTGAATGACTCCCTTAAAGAGAATCCATCATGCTGAACATAGTGAGCATGTTATAGATCAGGAAGAGCTGACCATATTGACAGAACTGCCCCAAAGAATATTACAAACGCATTCCAAACATCCCTGTGTGTACTTTGGGGGTCATTTACTAACCTGAAATACACCTATATTAGGCGTATTTCTGGTGCAGATTGTGGCGCAAAGGTCCAAATCTGCAACTTTTGTGGTGTGGACGGGGAAGGGCCAGCAGACCTGTCTTATTCATCATTTTCTACACCTGGTTTAGGTTGCATTCACACGACTGTAAGTGTTTTGTGGTCCGCAAATTGCGGATATGCAAAACACAGATACCGCAATTTTTGGACTGCACATGGCCGGCGCTATATAGAGATTGCATATTCTGGTCCGCAACCGCGAACAAGAATAGGACATGCTCCATATTTTTTGCGGGGCAATGGAACAGAACAACGGATGCGGACAGCACACGGTGTGCTGTCCGCATCTTTTGTGGCCTCATTGAAATGAATAGGTCTGCACCCATTCCACAAAATTGCGGAACGGATGCAGATCCATTTATACGGTCGTGTGAATGCACCCTTAAGGCGTAGAAAATGGTCTAAATGTAAAACAGCTCCGAAGCAGGCTGACTTTTAGGCCTCATTCACATGACCGTTCTTTTTTTTGCGGTCTGAAAACCGTGTATCCGCAAAAAACGGAAGCTGCCCGTGTGCCTTCCGCAATTTACGGAATGGAACGGGCGGCCCATTGTAGAAATGCCTATTCTTGTCCGCAAAACAGTCAAGAATAGGACATGTTATATTTTTTTTGCGGGGCTACGGAACGGAGCAACGGATGCGGACAGCACACAGAGTGCTGTCCGCATCTTTTGCGGCCCCATTGAAATGAATGGGTCTGGCAATTTGCAGACCGCAAAAACTGCGCCTCGGATGCGGACCAAAACAACGGTCGAGTGCATGAGGCTTTAGACTGACGTTGGATCCGCCAAAGTTATGAAGAGGCCGGCACCTGTGCATAACTCTGGCGTTTTAGGCGCTGGTCTTAATAAATTACACCCTTTGTGTCTTTATTTCATGTCCAGGAAAAGCACTTTTTTATTCTGCTGAAAAACAGCTCCTAAGTGCCTGGCTTTGCTGCTTCAAGTGCCCAAAGCAAACCAGACTGAAGACAGAAGGGGTGCTTTAGCTGCTCATATCTTGGGGTTGGTAGCAGCTAGAAGTATGGCCTTCCAAGCTTTCAAACCATACCAGAATCACAGCATTATATCCAGTATATCGGAAGATATAGCTGCTAGAAATCGAGTCGGGAGTAAATGCTTTTTTTGCTTTCACTTTCAGCTGGGCACTTGGGAAACGTTTTTCAGCAAAATAAAAGCACTTTTCCTGGACATGGAATAAAGGCACAAAGGGGGTCATTTACTTACAGAAATACTTCAAAATTAGGCGTATTTCTGGCGCAGATTGCAGCGCAAAGGTTATTTGTGCTGCAATCTGCGACTGTTCCCTGCTCACGCCAGGTCTGAAAAAGTGGTGACAGGATCCATGTGGAAAGTCTTAGGCCTCTTTCACACGGGCGTCATGTTTTTGGGCTGGATAAGATGCGGGTGCGTCGTGGGAAAATGCGCCATTTTTCTGTGCGAGTGCAAAACATTTTAATGCGTTTTGCACGCACATGAGAAAAAATCGGCATGTTTGGTACCTAAACCCGAACTTCTTCACAGAAGTTCGGGTTTGGATTAGGTGTTGTGACCCGATCATTATTATTTTCCCTTATAACATGGTTATAAGGGAAAATAATAGCATTCTTAATACAGAATCCATAGTACAATAGGGCTGGAGGGGTTAAAACAAAATAAAAAATAATTTCATTCACCTTAATCCACTTGTTCGCGCAGCCCGGGCTCTCTTCTTTCTTCAGGATCTGGGTAAAGGACCTGTGGTGACGTCACTGCGCTCATCACATGGTCCATCACATGGTAATAGATCATGTGACGGGCCATGTGATGAGCGCAGTGACGTCACCACAGGTCCTTTTCCTACTGCACAGCAAAGATAAAGACAGAAGAGAAGCTGGGCTGCGCGAACAAGTGGATTAAGATGAGTTAAATTGTATTTTTATTTTTTTAACCCCTCTAGCCCTATTGTACTATGCATTCTGTATTAAGAATGCTATTATTTTCCCTTATAACCATGTTATAAGGGAAAATAATAATGATCGGGTCCCCATCCCGATCGTCTCCTAGCAACTGTGCGTGAAAATCGCACCATATCCGCACTTGCTTGCGGATGCTTGCGATTTTCACGCAGCCCCGTTCACTTCTATAGAGCCTGCGTTGCGTGAAAAACGCACAAAATAGAGCATGCTGTGATTTTCATGCAACGCACAAGTGATGGGTAAAAATCACCGCTCATGTGCACAGCCCAATAGAAAGGAATTGGTCCGGATTCAGTGCGGGTGCAATGCGTTCAACTCACGCATTGCACCCGCACGGAAATCTCGCCCGTGTGAAAGGGGCCTTACAACCATTTGAGATGATTATATGATCCTGGATGGTGCTTCCACTCTCCGGGGCCATTGCCATGGGCATAACTAGCATGTTAGCAGGCAAAGCAGCTGCTATGGGGCCCTAATAAGTATCAGGTAACATCACCACTCAGAAGTATGTGCAGTTTGTGATATACTGTATATGGCAATGGAAGAGCGCATTACATTTTGCATTATTTCTGTGCTGTGACATTATTGATTCATTTCTGTACATCACCATGGATATTATCATACTTTTATGGTACCACTATGAGCCTTTTGTTTTACTATGACATCACTGTGAGCATTATACCTGTGCTGTAATTTCACCACATCACTGTGTGCATTATCCCTGTGCATCAGGAAAACCAACATAACCATAAGCCTCTCATAATCATGCTACTGAAGGTCATCATGAATTCTAAATTTTGCTATGGGGCCACATAGATCCTAGTTACGCCCCTGCCCATAGCAGTTGCAGTGGTAGTATGTACATGCTTGACATAGGATTAGGGGAAGCATCATTATCTGGAAGAGATGGGAGTTTGTAACAGGATCAGCTATATTGATTGTCATCTAGCTTTCCCAGAAATGGACATCTATAAGAGAGAGATGAGGAAGACTGAGGAACCTATTGTTACCTAGTTATAAACAGTGATACATCGTCCTATCATTGTATCCTACCTGTGCTTTTTATTTAGTCCTATGGTGGATGATTTTCATTCTTATTCTGAAACTGCTTTTGAAATGTTCATCTACAAAATGATTAAAGACACTGCTAAAAGCCTAGAACGCCGAGCGCGGCCTCTGGACTGCGGGGTATGTCATTAAGCAGGGTTGTCTTCACATTCCCAGAAACCTGCAGAACATCTCTAATGAACTTCGAGTTGAATGGGTTTATTCCACCCAAGGACAGGCTGTGGTCGGCAGCTGTCACCAGAGGTTCTGCTCTGATCTAGTCACGCTCTGTTAATTCCTGTACAGTGCATTGGGGGTAATTGAATGTGAGCACTGCACAGGGCATGGGCAGAGTCTGCATGCTAAAGCAGACACCACCTATAGTCATATCAGTTATTTACTTATCTAATTGGCTTGTCTGTCTGAAATTTCTCATCATTGTATTCAAGCTTTGCTTAAGTTTAACCCTTTCCTAGGTAGAAAAAAAAAGTACCATGTAAGGAGAGCAATTATAAAAGACAACATAAGGGGTTGTTGTGAAATAAAAATGCTATTAACTACATATATGTACATGTATATCAAAGTTTTTAACACAAAAAATGTGTATATACAACACTTATAATCTATAGACTTCTCCAGTTCATTTTGCAAGAAACAATTGAAGTGTCCTACAACAGGTTCTTAATTAGGTTGCACATAGGTTCAACTGATGCTACTGATTCATGAAATCGCCCTAAAGTGGGATTTGGAATATGGATGTGTGGTATGGTGAAGAGCAGTGGTGGCGAACCTATGGCATAGACGCAGCACTTGGAGCCCTCTCTGTGGGCACCGCAACCTGGAAAACATGTATGGTGTACCAATATGCCTCAGACTTTTCCTGCCATTCATCAGCGCAGGATGCACTATGCACAGCACAGGCAATGCACTGAACGTAGGCAGCTATTATAACTGATAAAGTACATGGAAGTTATACTACATCGGACTGTAATATTCAGGTTATAGTCCCTCGTTGGCACTTGGCGATAAATAAGTGGTTTGTAGGCTTGCAGTTTGGGCACTCGGTCTTTAAAAGGTTCACCATCACTGGTGTAGAGTCTTGTTATCTTAAGGTCATGTTTACACGAGGATATACTATATACTTATTTATGTATCCATTTCTTCTTTTACAGGTCCATGTGAACGGCTTCCAGTTCCAAAGTTGAGCTGAACAAGCCACCTCAAGATCTGGTGTCTTGGGGTTGGCTGCCCCATGCACATCGATGGTACCATGGCCAGTCCGCACGATCCATTGAGTTGGTCATCTTCTCCAAATCTTATTGTTGATACAATACGAGACGATAAGGAGTACATCGTGGGGTATGGTGATCACACCACATCTGGCCACCTTCTGTCTCAAGAGACTCAAGAGAAGTGTGATAACTTAGAAAATGCCAACAGCCCAGTCACAGCAGCTGTCCTGACCTCCATCAGTGAAGACTCCAGAGATCAGTTCGAGAACAGTGTCTTGCAGCTGAGGGACCAAGATGAAGTCGAGAATATTGCACCTCCAGGCAGCAGTCACTCAGGAGATGGAGGCAGCAATAGTGGTACTGAAGACATCAAAATACATTTTAGTCGCTCTGGGAGTGGAAATGGAGGATTCTTGGAGGGACTTTTTGGCTGTCTGCGGCCTGTATGGAATATGATAGGCAAGGCTTATTCTCCAGATTATAAACTGCAACAGCAAGGTAAGGAAAATGCTATGAATTTTTTTTATTTTTCTAGAAAATGGGGATTTTTTTTTATTACAAGTGGTGCAGCCTGTTAAGATGCCAGAAAGACACAAAGCCACCTACTGATTAAGAAATTTCAAAATGTGCTTGAGTGTCCTGCATTTCATATTTTCCACAGAGCTTCAGCTAACATCTGGAGCTGACAAGGAACGTGGCAAAATCCCTGGTGCAAAAAAAAAAAAAAAAAACGCAGCAAAAACATTGCACATATTGTATGCATGGGTGGAAGTGGACAGCATGTAAAGCATTACTATAGGACAGCTTATTAAAGGAAAACATATCTGCAGGCAGCATACACTGGTGACATAGCAATATTCAAGTCACTTTCTTGAATTGGTAATGAGCAGCTCCAGTCCTAGCCAAACTCCGGTCAATACAGTTCACAAGTTTGGGAGTCATATTCATGAGCTCTGGCCTCTCCCAAAAAAGTAACCCTGCAACTGGGTCAGGAGCTCTGTCACCTGTTTTGTTGTCCTCAGTGAGGGCAGCATGTAACTGAAAAGTGTTCAATCCTTTTATTATACTTTTATTATACTTTCACCAACACATTTACATTCATATACTGAAAAACTGTTTGGATTGTGTCCATCTAAAGGCGCTCCTATCCTTCAGTAACTTTTGGCCAAACACTCATTAAGTTGCCAACCATCTGTTGGTCTGATGACCCCCCTGTTAATATATATATATATATATATATATATATATATATAAAATCTTAGGCTCTGTCCAAGAGTTCCATCATTTTGATGGCAGGGCCTTTGATGGTACCCCTATTATAAGTCATTGTCACCCAATAGTCCCTATTTAGATCCATCCAATAATGAAGTAGTGTATATACGCTATATATACCTCTATACCACCATGTACTTATGAGTTGGGTTGTTAAGCATGTTTTTCCGCTATAATATTAAAGGGCTTCTCAAGTTTCAGGATCTTCTGCCATGGAGAGCACTACAGATCTCGGGCCCCCTATGAGAAGGGCTTAGGGGATGGTTGCAGCTGTATTATAATTCACTCCAAATGTTAGCGGGTGAAATAAATAGAGAAACGGATACTGCTGTCAGCATCTGCTTAGACTATACCAATCAACAACGCATCAGCAAAATACACAAATAAATGCCCATTGTGGCCCAAATCTCTGTGTTTTTCTAGGCAGAGAGATGCATTGAAGTTTCTCCATCTTTTCTGATGTCTCTGAGCAGATGGCTCCCCTCCCCTCCACTGACTATTGTCTGCAGCAGCAGGACACGGATTATAGCATTTATTGTTTACTACTGAGTGAGGAGCTTGTGTGTCAGTCTGTGTCTATGTCTTATAGTCATGTGGAGGGCATGGCAAGGCCAGAAAGGTGGGAGCGGGGGCTAGCACACAGAAGCTGATAATATATTCCACTCTCAAGGGAATTCTGCCACAATGACAGAAATGTGGGTGTTTGTCATTGCGGAGGGGGTGAAATATATAGCCGGCAGCTGTTAGTTGCTCCTTGGACAGTAAAAGCATTAAAGGGGTTGTATCACTTCAGTAAATGGCATTTATCATGTAGAGAAAGTTAATACAAGGCACTTACTAATGTATTGTGATTGCCCATATTGCTTCCTTTGCTGGCTGGATTCATTTTTCCATCACATTATACACTGCTGGTATCCAGGGGTTACGACCACACTGCAGTAAGTGCCTTGTATTAACTTTGGGGCACATTTATTAAGACCGGAGTTTTAGACGCCTCTTAATAAAGCCCTATGCTGGCGGTGGATCTGCCGCAGTTATAAAGAGGCGCTGGCATCTCCATAACTTTTACGCATTCAGCGCCAGTTCTAAATGTAAGACAGCTTCCTCGCCAGAGCAACAGTAAATGAAGAAGTCATATTTGCCCTGGTGCTTCCAACGTCATGCTCCGGGCCTTCCAGCAGTGTTTGTTTTCCTTGGTGCAGCAGTGACAACCCATAAACTGCTGAGGACAGTGGTCAATTTCTATTGCTGCAGTTTGCTCTCCGGTATGGTAACGCAACCAAACGGAACGGAATGCATTTTGGAGCATTCCATTCTGTTCAGTTACGTTTTGTCCCCATTGACAATAAATAGGGACAAATCGGAAGCGTTTTTTTTCCGGTATTGAGACCCTATGACGGATATCAATACCGAAAAATATTAACGCTAGTGTGAAAGTAGCCTTACAGTCCCTGCCATCCGGAAGTGGAAGCATCCCCTTTCTCTTTGTGTGACTGCTGCAGCCAATCCCTGGCCTCTGCAGTCACGTGGTGTGCTGTTCATGCACACTTGATCAGACTGACTGTGCTGTAGTGGTGGGATATTTAAAGGGAACCTGTCTTCAACTTTATGCTGCCCATACTAACAGCAGTATAAAGTAGAGACAGGTTTGTTGGTTGCCGAGAACCAACATCACAATCATTGCAGACTGGGCCTGGAAAAGAGTCACAGCCACCTGAGAAGAGTCCTGGTTATTCATGAATTACTGCTCTCCCTGACCTACCTGCTGATGACTGACAGTCTTCTACCTAGTTTTCTCACTCTCTCTCTAGGAGAGAACTGCCAATCATCAGCAGATGGGTGAGAGAGCAGGAGATTAGGAATAACCAGGACTCTTCTCAAGTAGATTTGACTCTTTTCAAGGCCTGGGCTGCAATGATTATGATGCTGGTTCTCAGTAACCACTTACTTTTAGCTCATGAGTGACACACCGCTGACATCAGCATTTCTGTCACTACTTTATGCTGCCTTTAGTGAGGTCAGCATAAAGTTGATGACAGGTTCCCTTTAATAGATGAGTTTGGGTTAATTTTATTTTATTTTATAACGTTTCCTGCTCAAAGGCTCATTTTAAAATATCATCCGTTTAAAGGCTTTGTCTCATTATAACAATCCTTTTCCATAAGCCTTATTAGGACACCTGGACATCATAATGGGGGATTCATGGCTGAAACACTAGGACCAACTGAATAAAAAACGACATATAACTTACAAATGTGTGCCTGGGTGCGACCTCCAGCTGTTATTGTTGGGTGTTCTTGAACGTGATCGCCAAGCCAGCCTCATTTCTGAAAGATGAGGTGAGATGTAATAAACAATACGGCTACATGTACATGTCCGTATGTATTTTGCAGTCCGCAAACCACGTATTCACAAAATACGGATACCGGCCGTGTGTATCCCGCAAATTCTTTGTCGAATGCCTACTCTTGCCTGCAAAACAGACAAGAATAGGACATGTTTTATAATCTGTGGAGCTGCTGCAGTTTTTCCGCATTTTTTGCACTCCCATAGAAATTAATGGGTCTGCATGCAATCTTCAAAAAAAATGCAGATTGGACATGGCCCAAAAATATGGTTGAGTGCATGAGGCCTTGTAATGAGCAGGTCTAGTTTCCCACCTAGGGGGATAGGACAGATAAAAGAACAAAAGCTATAATAAGATTATCCAATAGAAACAAAAAGGCAAGTAATATACAGAGTGAGTCAAAAGTTTCAGGACACCCTTTTATTTCAGAAATGAAAGGGAAAAGGAAAAATCTGCATACACCAGCAAGTATTGGGTGAGGCTTTAGGCTATGTCCAGAACATGGCTGCCATCTTGCAAGCCGCCATATTGGATCAAGGGCAAATTTTTCAAATGCGAAGGGGTCATTTAGCATATCAACGAAGACCAGAATTTTCTCAGAAATTGATTGCCGCAATCAGATTTGCAATGTCTCTTGTGATTCAAAAGTTATCAAACACAGAAAGTTGCAACAACCACCGGGAACGTTCCCTGTGATGCACAGCTATTTGATGTGTTCCATGAGTTCTCCTTGGTGCTGAACACAGAACTTTGAAGTGTTGAACTTTCTGTGTTGATAACTTTTGAACCACAATAGATGTTGCAAATCTGATTGCATCAATCTATTTCTGAGAAAATTCTGGTCTTTGATACATGACCACCCCCTTCCCACTTTGCCCTTGATCCAGTATGGTGGTTTTCAAGATGGCAGCCATGTTCCGAACATAGCCTAAAAGAGAGGCACCCTCACCCATTACTTGCTGGGACGTTCAGCAAGGCAGGCACATATAAACATGGAACAGATACGCCTCCAGCTGCCAAGTGGACATGCAACAGGTCAGCCAGTTTCATAGATACAAATCTGGTCATAGATGCCCTTTAAACACACTCTAGTGTGGTCACTGTATATTGTATGGTTTTGTGGAAGTCAATGGGGCAGATTTACTAATGAAAATTTGCCAAAATTCCAGTGCACATGCCATTCACCACATAAATAAAGCAGGGCCGGTATTGGGGGGGTGGGGGGGGGGGGCAACTGGGCAATTGCCCAGCGCCCCTATTGTCTAAGGGGCCCCCTGCTTCAGTGCTGCTGTTCAACTGAACGTCTGAGGAAGCAAACGGGCGGACAGCTGAACAGCTGCACTTTACAATGCAGCGTAAGGTCCCTCCCTTACATATAAGAAAAATCATTACCACAGTGCTGACAGGACCTGCAGTAATGTCAGATGCAGGAGGCGGAGCTCAGCAGAGAAGAGGGAATGAAGGACCTGCGATGACCTCACCATCATGTGACCAAAACAGGAGGCGGAGCTCAGCAGTGCAGTAAAGTAATGAAGAAGAAGAAGACCAGCCATGCATGTGAAGAAGTATAGATTCAATGTAAGTGCCAGGGAAATGCTGAGAGTTGTAGTCTTCTTATACCTCCTGTTTATGTAATATCAGAGTACATTACAAGAGGAGGTTTGAGGAGAGGACTACAACTCCCAGCATGTCCAGCTTGTTATGTAATATCAGAGTACATTACAAGAGGAGGTATAAGAGGAGAGTACTACAACTCTCAGCATGTCCAGGCCATTATTATATAATATTAGGGTACATTACAACACCCTGGATATGCTGGAAGTTGTATACCTCCTCTTGTAATGTACTTTGATATTACATAATAGAGGCTTGGACATGCTGGGAGTTGTAGTCCCATCCTCTTATACGTCCCCCTGTAATGTGCTCTGATATTATATAATAGACATGCTGGGAGTTATAGTCCTCTCCTGTTATACCTCCTGCATTAATGTGCTCTGAATTAGGGCCGGGACGATAGATAGGGGAGGGTAGTCATCCGCCTAGGGTGCCGCTTCAGCTATCCATAAAGGGGGGCGCACACATGGTCGTCCAACTTAACAAGCCTTAGGCCACTAGGCCTCAAGCCTGTGAAGCGTTAGTGCAGCATCCCACATATGTGTGTAAAGGGGACGCTTCAAACATCTGTAATTGCAATGTATCGTATTCTTTATTATCTGGCTGGCAAGTTCATTTACATCAATTCGCCACCTAGGTGGTGCTGGCACCACATAGTACAGGGATGGCCAACCTGAGGCTCTCCAGATGTTGCAAAACGACAACTCCCAGCACGCCCGGACAGTCTACAGCTATCAGCCTACAGCAGGGTATTGTGGGAGTTGTAGTTTTACAACAGCTGGAGAGCAGCAGGTTGGCCATGCCTGACATACTATATATTGTGGGGTGTGTCTAGCTTAGAGAGTGTGTAGAGAATGTAGAAGTCCATGGAGGAGAGACACAGACTAAAGTCACCATGTAACTGATGTACTTTCCTCTGGGCCCTGATCACGCCTAGAGAAGATATCTACAGAAGACCAGCACCAGACAGTGAGTCTATACACCGAGATGCAAGGAGACTAGTGAGGGTAACAGCAAACTAAGGCTTATGGACCTCATTAGCACCAGTGATCAGGAATAGCTTTCAGAGGCCAAATTGTCATTATTACTAACTTAACCTTCCGGGTGGTAGCGAGAAAACATAAAATCCTTTCTAGATGAGTTTCCTGCCAGTGAATGAAGCAGATGTGTTTGCCTGCCGTGAGGGGGACACCCTTAAAGGAAAACTCCTAGATAAACAATTATTAGCATCTTCAGTGCCAGTGTTCTGTGAAGTAAACATAGGATTTCTTCCAGGATTCTTGCCTGACAAGAGTCTACTCCTAAAAGGACAACTCCTCGAATACATTTGCCACTACCAGATAATAGTATTACCAGTGAACTTATTGCTTATGCCATACAAAACGCTTCTTATTGGTAAACTGTACCAACTGTCCAGAGACTATTGCTCTTCAGTAAATGTTCAACTGGTTTACAATTACTGACTCCTCATTCTTACAACTACTACTTTCAACATTTGCACCCAACGGTGCTGGCGTCACGAACCAGGGGCCCAGCCACAAGCACCCTGAACATCACCACCATCAAGGGAACCTCAACCAACATCTGGCTGGTGTTCTCTGCAACAGAGAGTGCCCCGGAAGATCTCATGCTGTCTTCCCATCCACTGCACTGCTGACCCAGGGAGGCATCTGCTAACCGTGATTACAAACCACTTCTACCCCCTTTGGCCCACCGTGAGCCTCACGTGTTTTCCCCTGTGGTCGGCACGCTGCATTAGAACAGAGCAATCAGCCGAAATGACATCACTGCAACCTCCTGCTCTGGGTCTCGCATGATGACGTCATCATGTGAGACCCGGAGCAGGAGTGGTGATGTCATTGGGACTGCATGCATCAGGATGCAGCAACACAAGCCACAGCTAAAACTGTGGTCTGCATTGCATACAGCAGCGGGGGGACGGGAGGGAGGATTTATTTTTATTTTTTTATATACTAAATGTCCACACTGCTGGGGGCACCAGGGATGGGGGGAAGGATATCATTATATATACTTGGCACTACTAGGGAGGAATGGAGGAGCATTATATATTGGCACTATGGTGGAACATTTTATATATATATATATATATATATATATATATATATATTGGTACTATGGGGGGAGCATTATGTATCGGAACTAATGGGAGGGGGCACTACAGGGGGACATTAGAGCCACTGGGAGCATTATGGTTATATTATTACTACTAGAGTACTGTAGGGGCGTTATAATTATTTGATGCAATATGGAGGGCATTGCTACTAATAAGGGGGAGTTTTATCACTATTGGGGGCACCATTACTTATGAGGGCAGTCTGCGTGTATAGTATAGTGTTTGTGGATATGAGGGGGAGCAGAATGGCACAATTGGGGGTAGCTTGAAGAGGTTCTCTGTTTTTTTTTTTTATATTGATGACCTATCCTTAGGATAGGTTATTAATATTAAATCGGCGGGGGTCTGACACCCGGCACTCCCAACGATCAGCTGTTTGAGGAGACAGCATGCGCTATGCATAGTGCTGTCTCCCTTCTCTCTTTCTGCTCTGCTGCTGTACTGTATGTCTATGGGACAGCAGAAGTGAACAGCACGCGCCGTCTCTTCAAACAGCTGATTGGCGGGGGTGTCGGATGTTGAACTGTGATTTTAGCACATTATTACAAGATGTGGGCCCCCTCTTTTGATTTCGCCAGGGCCACATTGTCACGGCATGGTCTGGTGGTAGTTGTAGCTGGCCAGCTAAGACCTGTCCTAGGTTGCTAATATACAGTCAGGTCCATAAATATTGGGATATCAACACATTTCTAACATTTTTGGCTATATACACCACCACAATGGATTTGAAATGAAACAAACAAGATGTGCTTTAACTGCAGACTGTCAGCTTTAATTTGAGGGTATTTACATCCAAATCAGGTTAACGGTATAGTAATTACAACAGTTTGCATATGTGCCTCCCACTTGTTAAGGGACCAAAAGTAATGGGACAATTGGCTTCTCAGCTGTTCCATGGCCAGATGTGTGTTATTTCCTTATTATCCCAATTACAGTGAGCAGATAAAAGGTCCAGAGTTCATTTCAAGTGTGCTATTTGTATTTGGAATCTGTTGTTGTCAACTCTCAAGATGAGATCCAAAGAACTGTTTGGAACATTCTTTAAGAGAAGGAATGCACGGGTGAGCTCAGCAACACCAAAAGACCATGGAAAACAACTGTGGTGTATGACCGAAAAATTCTTTCCCTGGTGAAGAAAACACCCTTCACAACAGTTGGCCAGATCAAGAACACTCTCCAGGAGGTAGATGTATGTGTGTCAAAGTCAACAATCAAGAGAAGACTTCATGAGAGTGAATACAGAGCGTTCACCACAAGATGTAAACCATTGGTGAGCCTCAAAAACAGGAATGCCAGATTACAGTTTGCCAAACGACATCTAAAAAAGCCTTCACAGTTCTGGAACAACATCCTATGGACAGATGAGACCAAAATCAACTTGTACCAGAGTGATGGGAAGAGAAGAGTATGGAGAAGGAAAGGAACTGCTCATGATCCTAAGCATACCACTGTCATGGTCTTACCTTCTTGCTGTTCTCCTTCGTTTGACATGTGCTGGCGGCCATCTTGGTTTCTGGGTTTCTTGTAGCCTCCCACCCTGCGGCTTCTCCTTCCCACTGGGAGGAGCTGGATGCCTAGCTCATATATATAGGAGGTCTGTGGCTTCAGTTCCTTGCTTGGTCCTCCTGTGTTCACATGCTTCTAAGACTGCTGCTGCTTCTGGTTCCTGATCCAGGCTTCGTCTGACTACCCCTCTGGTTCCTGACCTCTGGCCTTGCAAGACCCTGCTTCGGTTTAGCCATCCGTTTGGAATTTTGCCTTACGGCTTGATTTTCAATAAAGCCTTCTTATTTCCACTTATCTCTTGTTGTACGTCTGGTTCATGGTTCCTTGACATTAGGACCAAGCCATGAATTCTGACGGTACAGGGCCATCCTCGCTACCTACGCTGGTTGCCAGACTTGATCAGCAGGATCACCTGTTGGGTCGGTTCGCTGTGGCGTTGCAAACCCTGCTTGAACGCACGGCTCATTTAGCTTCCGTTGCCGATGGGTCGGTTGTCGCTCCTGGGCCCGCTCCTACTGTCGCTCCGGTTGTTGCGCCAGAGTCTACCCCGACACCTGTTGCTGCGCCTGCGGTGTTTCGGGGTATGACCGATTCTGCCCCCCTTCCACAGCGCTTTGGGGGAGAGCCAACTCAGTGCCGAGGTTTCCTTAACCAGGTGGGCATTTATTTCGAGTTGCTGCCACATGCCTTTCCTACTGAGAGATCAAAGGTGGGCTTCTTGATCTCGCTGCTCTCGGACAAGGCCTTGGCCTGGGCCAGCCCTTTATGGGAGAACAACAATCCGGTGGTTGCCGAGTTTTCCGGTTTTGTTGCTTCTCTTCGGAAGGTATTCGATGTGCCGGCTCGTGCTGCCTCTGCTGCGAAGCTCCTTATGTCCATCAGACAGGGTTCACGATCCGTAGCTGAATACGCCATTGAGTTTCGTACCCTGGCAGCAGAGGTGGGCTGGAATAATGAGGCTCTGGTCGCTGCTTTCTCTCATGGTCTCTCGGATGTCTTGAAGGATGAGGTTGCAGCTAAGGACCTACCAGTGGAGCTCGAGTCCCTTATTTCTTTCCTGATTTTGATTGACACCAGACTCAGGGAGAGACCTTCCTTTAAGGAGAGCCTGCGGAGGTCTTCTAACAGATTGGCGCCTACGTTTGCTGTCCCACCCGTGCCTCCCTCTCCTCCCACGCCTCCTGGGGATGACTTGTCTGGGGGTGAACCCATGCAGCTGGGGTTTGCTCGCCTGTCCGAGGGGGAGAGGGTACTCCGGAGACGCGAGGGCCGATGCATGTACTGTGGTCTCGGTGGGCATTTTCGGTTGGCATGCCCGAACCGTCCGGGAAACGCTCGCACCTGAGATCCTGTCGGGGGCAGATCTTGGGTGGAGTCTCCTCGTCCCCGGTTTCCCGTGTTGACAAACCACTGATTACTGTTGTCCTCTCCTGGGTCGGGGGCTCGGTGACGACCCAGGCGTTGGTGGACTCTGGTGCTGGTGGTTTGTTCATTGATAGTGTGTTCGCTGCCGCCAATTCCATTCCTCTGCAGCCTCGAGGTTCCCCACTGGCTCTTGAGGCGATAGACGGCAGACCCCTTCTGCCGCCACACGTGACTCATGAGACCCTTCCAGTGGGGATGGCCATTGGTGCCGTTCACAGAGAGTCGGTCTGTCTCCAGGTTATTTCGTCTCCACACTACTCGGTGGTCTTGGGGTACCCCTGGCTCCAGAAGCATAATCCGACTTTCGATTGGAGATCGGCCGAGATCCTCTCCTGGTCACCGCAGTGTGGGGCTAGTTGCATCCATGGGCCTGTCAAGTTGCTGTGTACTTCCTCGGACTCTCTGTTGCCTCCTGAATACGAGGAGTACCGGGATGTATTCGATAAGGTGCGTGCGGTTGTCCTACCTCCGCACCGCCCATACGATTGTGCCATAGAGTTACAATCTGGTGCCGTTCCTCCTCGTGGCAAAGTCTATCCACTGTCGGTAGCGGAGAATGAGGCCATGGAGGAGTACGTGAGGGAGGCGCTTTCACGCGGACACATTCGCAAATCCTCGTCCCCGGCAGGGGCTGGATTTTTCTTTGTGAAAAAGAAGGGCGGTGAGTTGAGGCCTTGCATCGATTACAGGGGTCTCAATCGCATCACGATCAAGAACGCTTACCCTGGTACCCTTGATTTCCGAGCTGTTCGATCGCCTCAAAGGGGCCACGGTCTTTACCAAACTCGACCTGAGGGCGGCATATAACCTGGTAAGGATCAAGGCGGGCGATGAGTGGAAGACCGCGTTTAACACCAGGACCGGTCATTATGAATCCTTGGTTATGCCCTTTGGGTTGTGCAATGCGCCCGCAGTCTTCCAGGAATTCATCAACGATGTTTTCCGTGACCTGTTGCAGCAGTGTGTGGTGGTCTATTTGGATGACATCTTGGTATATTCTGAATCCATGGAGGCCCACATTCTGGATGTCAGACGAGTGTTGCAACGGTTACGAGAGAACAAGCTGTTCGGTAAGCTTGAGAAATGCGAATTTCACCGATCCCAGGTAACCTTCTTAGGTTACATCATTTCCGCTGAGGGGTTCTCCATGGATCCTGAGAAGGTTTCGGCTGTCTTACAGTGGCCCCAGCCCAGTGGTCTTCGTGCCCTGCAGCGCTTTTTGGGCTTCGCCAATTATTATCGGAAGTTCATCAGGGACTTTTCCATGCTAGCCAAGCCTCTCACGGATCTGACCAGGAAGGGCAGTAATCCCCAGGTCTGGCCGCTCGAGGCCATCCGAGCTTTTGAGGCTCTAAAGTCCGCCTTTGTGTCGGCTCCGATTCTGTCGCATCCCAACCCTGGGTTGCCTTTTGTCCTCGAGGTGGACGCGTCTGAGACGGGAGTAGGCGCCCTTCTGTCTCAGCGTAGAACACCAGAGGGTCCTCTGCTTCCTTGTGGGTTTTACTCCCGGAAACTGTCTTCCGCGGAGTGCAACTATCAGATTGGTGACAGGGAGTTATTGGCCATCGTGCAGGCCCTTAAAGAATGGAGGCACTTGCTCGAGGGCTCGGTGGTTCCGGTTGTCATCCTGACGGACCACAAGAATCTGACCTACCTCTCTGAGGCCAAGAGATTGACACCACGTCAGGCCAGATGGGCTCTGTTCTTGTCACGTTTTAATTACGTGGTCTCCTACCTACCCGGTTCCAAGAACATCAGAGCGGATGCCTTATCACGGCAGTACTCCGAGCTGTCCGGGGAGGAGTCGATTCCGACTTCGGTCATACCTCCGAATCAGATCCTGGCCGCTATTCGCACCAGCCTGACCTCTCCCCTGGGTGAGCAGATTTTGGCGGCTCAATCTGGTGCTCCCTCTGGGAGACCCAACGGCAGATGTTTTGTGCCTGAGGAGTTGCGCACTCGGTTGTTGCGAACCTACCATAACTCCAAGGCCGCAGGGCATCCTGGGAAGAATCAGCTGTCCTGGGCTGTTTCACGTCTGTTCTGGTGGCCTTCTCTACGTTCCGACATCGCCGCATATGTAGCGGCATGCTCCGTTTGTGCTCAGAGTAAGTCCCCTCGGCACCTTCCGTTGGGCCTTTTGCAACCCATAGCCACCGGGGAGCGTCCATGGTCACACCTGGGGATGGATTTCATTGTGGACCTCCCTGCATCCCGAGGCCATACGGTCATTCTCATGATTGTGGATCGGTTTTCCAAAATGTGCCACTGTGTTCCTCTCAAGAAGTTACCCTCTGCACAAGAGTTGGCCTCGATTTTTGCCAGGGAGGTCTTCCGGTTGCACGGTTTGCCCAAGGAGATTGTGTCGGATCGGGGGAGTCAGTTTGTGTCCAGGTTCTGGCGCGCCTTTTGCTCCCAGTTGGGGATTCATCTCTCTTTCTCCTCGGCCTACCACCCTCAGTCCAATGGGGCCGCAGAACGATCCAATCAGGCCTTGGAGCAATTCCTTCGTTGCTATGTCTCCGATCACCAAGACAATTGGGTTGACCTCCTGCCTTGGGCTGAGTTTGCCAGGAACACGGCGGTGAACTCTTCCTCTGGGACGTCTCCCTTCATGGCCAATTATGGGTTCCAACCTGCCGTGTTACCGGAGGTATTCTCTCCCCAGGATATTCCGGCTGTGGAGGATCACCTTTCCGTCCTACGTGCTTCTTGGGTACAGATCCAGAGGTCCCTTGAGGTCTCTGCGCAGCGCCAGAGACTCCAGGCTGATCGCAGACGAGCGCCCGCTCCTTCCTACCAGGTCGGAGACCACGTATGGTTGTCCACCCGCAACCTCAACCTTCGAGTGCCCACTCCCAAGCTGGCGCCTCGCTTCGTTGGTCCCTTCCGAGTGCTTCGCAGGGTAAACCCGGTAGCCTATGCCCTTGCGCTTCCTCCTGGCATGCGGATCTCCAACGTGTTTCATGTCTCCCTGTTGAAGCCACTGGTGTGTAATCGTTTTACTTCCTCGGTTCCTCGGCCTCGTCCGGTCCAAGTGGGCAATCGTGAGGAGTATGAGATGAGCAATATCCTGGACTCACGCCTGGTCCGCGGTCGGGTGCAGTTTTTGGTCCATTGGCGTGGTTATGGTCCAGAGGAGCGTTCCTGGGTTCCCTCCGCAGATGTCCATGCTCCTGCCTTGCTCCGAGCCTTCCACGCACGCTTCCCTCAGAAACCGTTCTTTACTCCGCGGAGGAGGGGCCCTTGAGGGGGAGGTACTGTCATGGTCTTACCTTCTTGCTGTTCTCCTTCGTTTGACATGTGCTGGCGGCCATCTTGGTTTCTGGGTTTCTTGTAGCCTCCCACCCTGCGGCTTCTCCTTCCCACTGGGAGGAGCTGGATGCCTAGCTCATATATATAGGAGGTCTGTGGCTTCAGTTCCTTGCTTGGTCCTCCTGTGTTCACATGCTTCTAAGACTGCTGCTGCTTCTGGTTCCTGATCCAGGCTTCGTCTGACTACCCCTCTGGTTCCTGACCTCTGGCCTTGCAAGACCCTGCTTCGGTTTAGCCATCCGTTTGGACTTTTGCCTTACGGCTTGATTTTCAATAAAGCCTTCTTATTTCCACTTATCTCTTGTTGTACGTCTGGTTCATGGTTCCTTGACAACCACCTCATCAGTGAAGCATGGTGGTGGTAGTGTCATGGCGTGTGCATGTATGGCTGCCAATGGAACTGGTTCTCTTGTATTTATTGATGATGTGACTGCTGACAAAAGCAGCAGGATGAATTCTGAAGTGTTTCAGGCAATATTATCTGCTCATATTCAGCCAAATGCTTCAGAACTCATTGGACGGCGCTTCACAGTGCAGATGGACAATGACCCAAAGCATACTGCAAAAATCAACCAAAGAGTTTTTTAAGGGAAAAAGTGGAATGTTATGCAATGGCCAAGTCAATCACCTGACCTGAATCCAATTGAGCATGCATTTCACTTGCTGAAGACAAAACTGAAGGGAACATGCCCCAAGAACAAGCAGGAACTGAAGACAGTTGCAGTAGAGGCCTGGCAGAGCATCACCAGGGATAAAACCCAGTGTCTGGTAATATCTATGCATTCCAGACTTCAGGCTGTAATTGACTGCAAAGGATTTGCAACCAAGTATTAAAAAGTGAAAGTTTGATTTATGATTATTATGTCCCATTACTTTTGGTCCCTTAACAAGTGGGAGGCACATATGCAAACTGTTGTAATTCCTACACCGTTCACATGATTTGGATGTAAATACCCTCAAATTAAAGCTGACAGTCTGCAGTTAAAGCACATCTTGTTAGTTTCACTTCAAATCCATTGTGGTGGTGTATAGAGCCAAAAATGTTAGAATTGTGTCGATGTCCCAATATTTATGGACCTGACTGTTGCTTGTATGTGTCACGGCGGGGCGTGGGGGAAACCCCCTGCCGTGCAATGGCAGTGGCTGCTAGCTAGGTAGCAAGGAAAAGGGAGCAAGTCACCTCCTAATGCAACCCTAGGTTCTCCTTAGACTCCTAGCGCATGAGCCGCCTCAGATGGTAAGGGGGCTCATACTCACCGACCTAGGACCCTGGGAATCCTTGCTGTGCCCTAATCCTGAAGACAGGGCAGAGACCACCCATTCATCCTTCACCACGGATGAATGGTATCTCCTGAAGCCCAGCAATTGACCACCAACTAGACAGGGCAACAGCCAAATGACAGGTAAGTACATAAGACAACAGACAACAAAAGTTATCAGGACTTACCTGTCGCCGACGAGATGGACCGGAAACTCACAGTCTAGCTGTTTTCTTAAACCCCTCCAGGAAAGCAAGCCCCATTAGGAGCACACAAACCAGCAAACAAGGCCCACACCATGCAACATACACCACAGGTGGGGAAGGGAAAACAGAAGCAAGCAGGAGGGAAAGCAAGGGAAAACAATATAACAAATAACGGGTGCTCACACAGACATAATCACAACAGCCCAGGAGCAGAGCTCCACACCAAGCTGACAACAAAATACAAACTGACCTCAAGCTCCACCACGCCAACATATATGGAGGCCTGAGGTCACACCCACCACACCTACCAAACACACCTTAACCCTGTGCACACCAAAGCAGGGAAAACACCATAACAAATACACGTTGCCGGAAGCAACAACATGCAAGGCAACCATGTCACGGCACACACTACAAAGGCCGTGACACTGCCCCCGCATGCAGACACAGCAACACGTTGCTGCAGGCAACAGCAAGCGTGGCCAAGTGTCACAGCGCACATCAAAGGCCATGACAGCATGTTTATACAGCTAAACCTGCCAATAACCTTAATACAGTTCCTATGTTTGTGTGTTAAAGACAAAAGCAGAGTTATTTACAGTAACTTCATGTTTGGATGTCATAAAACTGTTATATTGTGTTCACAGAAGCAGAAAAGATAATATGCCTTTAAGATTCATTATATAATGTGATGACACAGCAGAAACAACAGAAAGCATAGAGTTAAACTGTTGTTGCTGGGCAGGAGTTTTGACCAATCACAGCCAGCCTCACACGCAGCAAGAGTTTTGGCCAATCACAGTCAGCCTCACACCCAGCCTGTGTGGGAAATTCCCCTAGCAGGAGCTGCTAGAATCATTACACCAGAGGAGAGAAGCTGAACAGGCATTCACTCCACTAAGAGCTGTGTTTTATAAAAACAGAGAGGCCAAAATAGGTATTTAAAACAGTTATATAATGTTCCTACTATTAATATAGTGATTAGAATTGTATACTGAACTAGTTATATGCGTGTTTACTTATAGTTCCACCAATTGCAAACTACAAAGTTCACAATTTAAATTCCATATTGCAATCCAAATTGCATACAACCATACCAGATCATACTCCACCAATCTGCAAATAGTTACTGCTAACTGCATACTGCAAATTGCGACCAAATTCAGCAAGTAGAACTATTAGTTAGACCTCAGATATACCTCTCAGTGAGATCATACAGTGCTTAAATAACTTAAAGTGGGAGTACAGATACCGGAGGGGGAACCACTAGTCAGTAGCAGTTGTTGTTTCATCTAGTTGTTGTGGCAGGTAAGTGCTGTTGTTCCAGTGTGTGTTGTTTGCACTGGGTGCTTACTTGCCAATCTGGTTTATGCTACTGTCTGTCCCTTTCCTTGTTGCTAGGCCTGCTGGAGACTCCGGTTCATCCATGTCATGAATGAACAGGTCGTCTCCAAGCCCTGACATTAAAACCAGGGATCTCTAGGGTTAGTAGGGCCCAAGGTTTCGGGTATGAGCCCTTCCACCATTAGGGTTTGCTCATACAGTTAGGAGGTCAGGGCTAGGATTTAGGGATGTGTTAGAAGGTGACCTACTCCCTTTATTCCTGTTTCCAGGCCTAGTGGCATATCCCGCCAACCTACATTGTATGGTGTGGAGTTCCCCCCACTCCCCACCGTGACACACATTTTGTCTAAAACCGGCCCTGGTCTCAAGTGTCTTTGATGCTTTTTCTTCCTCATTTGACAAGTGGTTGTGGCTAACTGGAGAAGAATATGAATTAGTGAAAAAGGGGCATGGCTAAAGTTGCACACTTAGCTCCAAAATTGCATCAGCCAATGGGCAGTATAAACCCAAGACAGCCTAAGGAGGAGGTACCAAAGTTTTCACCTAGCATCAGCCTCTGTGATAAATCTGGCATATTTTTAGACTGCCTACCCTAAGTTTACACTGTCTTAGACTGTATTAGTAAATATGTCAGAATGTGTCAATTAATATAGTAAATTTTTACTACACAACACAAAGTTAAACTTCATGTTTTTTTGTTTTCTTAATAACCATAGAGAAGTGGCTGTCTCTTTCCTCACGCAGCATTAATGACCCCCTGATCTTGACAGAAGTGCAATCCTGTGGTCAATATGTCACAAAACTGTGGAGGATTGAGATATGCCAGAACATTCTGATTGTAGGTGTCTAACTGCTACAAATGAGAACTCCTATTCATATTTATGAAGAGTAGTAGCTGGGCATACTCGGTCAACTTTCTGATTTGTGACTTCTCATTCTTATGACCTGTATTCAGACTTCCATTGATTACATTTTTGTGTCATCTAATTGAGATACCATAAAACAGTGGAAAGAAAATGTTAACTCCATAACATGTGCAGATGAGTTTATGCTTTTAATTACATTCTAAGTTGTTTGTTTGTCCTGTTTACATCCCATGAACCTGGCATTTTGACCTCTATTTGAGGACAATATTCCTTCCTGTTACAGACTATGTTTGAGGAACCACTGTACAAACTATCCTGTTTGACTTTGGGCTAGTACTGAGGGCGTTATCCTGGCGGCCCCCTGGTTTTCACTCTATATCCCCTATACAGGGATCTTTTCTTCACTGCAGAGGGCCACCAGGCCTCTAGCTCTTGGAATAGTCCCGGTGAAGTTGACTGTTGATGCATGGGGATCAGACACTGGTGCAAATCACCAAGGGATTAGGCAATACACATAGTCAGGAAACAGGCAGAGGTCTGGGCTGGCAGCATAGGATGAGTACGGTGAACAGGCACAGGTCAAGTACACTGGCAGACAAAGAGAATATAGTTCTTTACAAGCTCTAGCAAGTGAGAGAGACTTAGCAAGATCTGTAGAGAAAGTGAGGTCAGCAGCACAGCTATATAGCAGAAGCTGATTGGGAACAGCCTCACAGTAACTCACAGAGCAAGAGGATGTTAAGCCTTGCAGTACTGCAACTTAGGTGAGATACAAGGAACAATGACCCTAATTCACACACAGCAGCTGCCGCCCATGCACATCGGACAGCAGTGGCCATGAACCTCCATTGTAACACTTCCACATCCAAGATGGACTGTATTGTTCCACAAAATGGGTTTATTAACCTTTGGAAATCCCTTGATAGATAGAAACCAATTGCGCACTAGTGGCACTTGACAAAACAGCCACAGAAGCCACAGCTCCAGAAGAATGTATACAGTATACGCATATTTACTGTATTTTTCTGACCATATGACCCCCTCCCCAAGTTTTAGACAACAGAAGAGTAGAAAATAAATATTTTCTGCTTATTAAACGTTCGCTGATCGCTTAATGAAGTGGAGAGGTCACGGTCACTAACTTTGGTGTATAGTGTAGGGGGTTAATAGTTTTGGTTTGCTCCTGGTAATCCTAGTGTATCATCTTCTGACCATTGAAACAAACTGCAATGGCTCATGTGGTCACATGATAGGAGTATCAACATCACAATAAACATCACAAGTTACAGTCTAAAATACAGTACCTACTGTGTGGCCCTCTTCCAGTGGTGACATAATCAGAGGTCCTTTAGCAACACATTTAGGGCTCATGCACACGGCCGTGTTTGACGGCCGTGAGCGGTCCGTGGAACCACGGGCTGAATTCCTGCTGAGAGCAGGAGTGCACGGCGTAATTGGTTGCTATGACGCCGTGCGCTCCCTGCTGCCGCCGCAATACAGTAATACACTGGTATGATCTATACCAGTGTATTACTGTACTGTGGCGGCAGCAGGGAGCGCACGGCGTCATAGCAACCAATGACGCCGTGCGCTCCTGCTCTCAGCAGGAATCCAGCCCATGGTTCCACGGACTGCTCACGGCCGTCAAACACGGCCGTGTGCATTCGGCCTAAGTCAGGGGTTTCATCTCCTTCCCTGTTGCCTAGGGATGTTCAGCATTGGGAGGGAGGAGTTTCTCACAGTACTCTTCATGAGAGGAATGATCTTTCAGCCTCCCTTTCTGCCTGCCCGGATCACATGGATCAGTGTCGGGCAGAGAGAGGAGTGTGCATCTATCTACTGATCCAACAGAGTGCTGTATGAGGACTCTGCAGGATCATTAAGGAAGCAGTCAGTGAGGTCTGGCACTGCTGGAGCAGAAAACAGTGGGGTTGCGCGGAGACGCTAAAAAGGACCACAGAGAGGCGCCAAAATCCCTAGTGTCTAGGGTTTTGATGGTATATAACCCAAAGGTAGAGGCTTATGTTTTTAGGTATACATAAGTCGGGTGGCAATGTGCACACACACCAGATATTAGGGTTGGTTGATATATGATGGGTAAATGGTAGTAAAAGCAAAATAAAAATAGCGATAGTAGGCAAATATTAAATTAAGGTATAAAATCAAAATTTTAGTGGCTCACTTCACCCAGGAGGGTAATGTGGGATAAAGCTCAAGACACCCACATCACACCTCCTGCGCCTGGATCGCCAGTAGAGTCTCAGAAACGAACAGTGATCACACAGGAGTCCTTGTTCTTTCTTTTAGTCCTTTATTCCAAAGCCAGGGTGGGGGAGTGAGGAGCTCGACGCGTTTCGGGGCCTCTTAGTGGGTCCCCTTCATCAGGAGCATATATAGTCAAAGCTATAGCCCAGCCTATGGACCATAAGATGCACCCAGCCTATGGACCATAAGATGCAGGCAATTTTTAGCAAAATTTCCTGATAAATGTATAGTCCAAAAAATACTTATAGTTTAGTTATTAGACAAAGGTGTAGGGTGTAATTTAAATATGATGTAAGTGTACAAAGCTGTGTTTACATGTGCTTTTGTGGGTTACATTGGGGTCAGGCATTCTAGTATTCTTGATGGCAAGATTAGGAGTCTGTAGGAGTCAAATGTGGCATCAAGATATTGGAATCCTGATGGACCTCATTAAGTTCAATAGTTTTAACCAGTATCTATTCAAAAATGAATCTGTCATAGCAGCAATATAAACAGAAGCCATGAGGCTAGTGCCCATTATCTGCTCTCCTGTTTTTCCATCTCTTTGCTTATCTCTTTGTAACCATAAAGATTCATTTAGTGTATATGATAAAATCCCTATTATTGTGGACTTACAATTTTGCGGTTGAATATTAATCCTTAATTTTGCTTTGGAGCGATGAACTCCTGTAAGAGCGCCAATTTCTACTATCTTCATAGTGGGGTGCATCCACATTGATGGACCACTAAGCTTTATATATGTTGGAAGGGGCAGTTCTCTGAATTATGAACATAAAATATATCATGAAGGTAGAGACTTAGAGCAGGATTTGTCACCTATTTGGAGCTGCAATGTTGCTAATACATCTGTAACTACTGTTTTTCTGCCTGCCTTGTACATTTTGCTATACGTGACAATATTAATAGAACATACATGAATCTTGTGTAATGTAGAATGTGTCTTTAATCTTTTTCTTACTTCTCAGACACTTGGGAGGTTCCATTCGAGGAGATTTCGGAGCTGCAGTGGCTGGGCAGTGGGGCACAAGGGGCCGTTTTTCTGGGAAAGTTTCGAGGAGAGGAAGTTGCAATCAAGAAAGTGAGAGAACAAAAAGAGACTGATATTAAGCACCTGAGAAAGCTGAAGCACCCCAACATCATCGCCTTCAAGTATGTATCGTGATTGCTGCCCACTACATGACTCATTGAAATACCTTTTGAATTCTGAGAATGACTCATCAGTAATAATCCTTTTTGGGATGATGTCTTACTTGAAAATTACAGATTGTCACCATAAAATCATATTTACTGCAAAAAAGAACATCAGATAATCATCAAGTTTTTTTCCTGCAGTAACCATATACTTTTCACTTTTATGTAACAAGTCAAGATTCCTTTAACCCTTTAGTGACTAGACTGTTTTGTGACCAAGCAATGTTTTTTTAAAGGGGTTGTCCGGGTTCAGAGCTGAAGCTGGACATACCCCCATTTTCACCCAGACATCCCCTCTGATATGAGCATCAGAGCATTTCAAGCTCCAATGCTCTCCTTTGCAATTCAGCGCAGGGCAAAGGCTTTTTATGAGATCCAGTGATGTACCGGGCTCTCCGTGGGGAAAGTTAGGCGGAGGCTTCCAACTAGCAGTGTTCCCGGGGACATCACCAGCACTAATAGGCGGGCTTTAGCGCTTCCCTAGCCTGTAAAATGGCTAGGGCAGCAGTAAAGTCCGCCCATCAAAGCCAATGATGCCGCCGGCAGCACTAATAGGCGGAAGCCTCCACCTAGTAGTGTTAAAAACAAAAACAAACAGCCCAGGGCAAGGGAGAGCATCAGAGCATATCAGGGGGGCCAGAGAGCTGAACCCGGACAACCCCTTTAACATTCCATTCCAAGAGCCACAACGTTTTTATTTTACCTTCAATGTAGCTGTATGAGGTCTTTTTTTGTTTTTTTGTGGGACAAGTTGTAGTGCACATAACTCATTGATTAACTTTTTTTTTACTCTTTCTTGGAAGTATGGAAAAAATCAATGCCTTCATTGCATTTTTACATAGTCAATTTTGCAATGTTCACTTTGCAGCATAAATAATTGTCACGGCTGAGGATGGGGGAAACCCTCAGCCATGTGATGCCAGATGATGTTAGGCTGCTCGGCCAGGAGAACAGGATAGGGAGCAGGTCACCTCCTCAAGCATCCCTAACCTGACCCTAACTCCTACCTGCATGGGCCAACCTTTAAGGTAGGAGGACCCATGCGCAGGAACCTCGGAGCCCTGACTTACCCTCCGCAGATCCCTGAGCTAGGAGCTGGGTAAGACGACCTACTCCTCCAAAGTATGGAGGAGCAGGAGTCTCTATGGCCAAGCTGCTGGGACAAGGGGAACACAAACAGCTTTACGGGAATGGCAGGCGAACGAGAAGTTCCACCAACCTGCCACAGCCTTGCTGACTGGATCCCTTGTGCAAACAGGAATCCAGAACCGTAAGCTGCAGCAAAACACATAGGAAGGTCCCAACAGAACATAACATAGACATCACATAAAACATAAAGAGACATTCATAAAGACAATATCTTTATGACCACAGGGGTGGCTCTCACTGGCAGGTAATATGCACAGGAGGCTGCTCCAGCCAAGCATGACTGAAGCAACCTACTGAGCCATGCCAAACACCAAGGCTATATAGGCCAAGAAGCCACACCCTACAGTCGGACACACCCAGTGACATCACACACACACTGGGAAGGGAGTTAACCCTTCCAACACCACAGAAGGGAAACACACATAAAGGGGAAGTGACCAAACTAAGATCACACTGTGGCTGTTGCCGCAGGCAACGACATGGGTGGCAGCCGTCCTTGGAGACAGCCCGAAGGCCAGGACACTGCCACCACATGTACAACATACCAAACGTTGCCACGGGCAGCCACAGAGAAAGGAAGATGTCAAAGTGCACACCAGACAACACAAAGTGCACACCAGACATACAAACGTGCATACACACACGCACACAACTCCAAGGGAACCGCACACATAGCTGTTGTCCGCGGCAACCGCACTTGAGGCAAACAACAACATGCCTCAAGCTGCGGTTGAAACAACTACCCAAACCGCGGGCAACTGTATGCGGCTCCCAAGGAGTCACGGCCATAACCGTGGCCGTGACACTCCCACCCCTCAAAGCCCCCCCCACCAAAAAAAAAAGGGGACGTCCACTCTCAGACACGGTTCCCAAAAAGCCGCTGTCAGCTGCATCCTCTCCCAGCACACAACACAGCCAGTCCGACGAGGCCTGCAGCCCGCACCAGCGACACAGGGGAGAGAACCACTGAGAGATGGACGAGGGGACTCTCCACTCCAGTCGCTGCCAGCAGACACTCCTAACCAGCACGCAGCAGGACCACTTACGGAGTGCTGCCAGCAAACGACCAGAGATGGGAACATGGAGAGGGACGAGGGATCACCAACACGGACACGGAAGGTAAGGTGGCGGGGAATAAGCCACCAACCGTGCCATTAACGGTGATCCCCCCGATACGTTCTCCCTCCGGAGAACGCGCATGCAGGCCACAAGGGGATGGCACTGCATGCTGCACCCTCTTCCGAAGGCGTGCAAACCGCACACCAAACAAACACCACGTGCAAGAAATCAGGGGGACGCCAAACGAGGCAACGGTGAAGGGAAGGCGGGGAAACGCCACTCACCGCGCTGTCAGAGGCGAAACCCCCAGAACGCTCTCCCTCCGAAGAGCGCGCATGTACCCCTTCTGCAGACGGCGGTACATGCTTTACCCTCTTTCGAGGGAACGCCACGTGAGGAGCCTTTGTGGTCATACTAAGATCACACTGTGGCTGTTGCCGCAGGCAACGACATGGGTGGCAGCCGTCCTTGGAGACAGCCCGAAGGCCGGGACACTGCCACCACATGTACAACATACCAAACGTTGCCACGGGCAGCCACAGAGAAAGGAAGATGTCAAAGTGCACACCAGACATACAAACGTGCATACACACACGCACACAACTCCAAGGGAACCGCACACATAGCTGTTGTCCGCGGCAACTGCACTTGAGGCAAGCAACAACATGCCTCAAGCTGCGGTTGAAACAACTACCCAAACCGCAGGCAACTGTATGCGGCTCCCAAGGAGTCACGGCCATAACCGTGGCTGTGACAATAATATGATAACTTTATTCTCCGGGTCAGTATGATTATATATATTTTTTTCAAATTTTAATACTTTTGCCCTCATGTTGAATAAGCAAAAAACAGCAATTCAGGTGTAGTTTTTTCTTTTTTTTTTACCATGCTCAACATGTGGGATACAGTACGTGATAATTGTGTAGTGCGGGTTGTTACGGATGCGGTGGTACATATGTGGAAGGGATTTTATTTTATTTTATCTCCGATTGAAAAGCATTTTCCAATGAAATAAAGGTTTGTGTGTTTTTAACTTGGATTTTTTAAAATAAAACTTTATTTCAATTTATTCTTTTTTTTACTACTTTCTAGTCCCACAAGATCCTCTGATCCCTTATATAATATACTGTACTACTACTTATGTAGTATGATGTATTATGCTGTCAGTATGAAACTGAGCTATTAGGCATACACTACGCAGACCTAGGTGCCTTAACTGGACTCCGGGTTGCTAAGTACAGACATCTGCAACGGGCCCACTAAGGCAATGCCTGGGGTATCCCTTGCCCCTTAGTAGGTTTCTACAAAATATGTCCCTCTTATAGAGCAAGTAAACGTGACTCCAGCTGCGGTTAAGCAGCGGAAGCACAAGGCTTTCTTTGTAGATGGTAATGTTGGTACCCAGAGGTAGGATTTCAAGAGTGGTGCAGGGTGGCCTACAGTCTCTGTAGATGTTATATACATGTGTCACAGTGTTCCTACCTGGATATCTGTGGATCCCAGACATGATGTGGTCCAAAGCAGTGCAAAAGGGGTAGTTAAACTTGGATGATGAACAAGTGGAATAAATGGAGTCCAGACTTTGTAGTAACGTTTAACAGTTGCTTTTACTTGGCATGAATTGGTAATCCAAACAGCTTCCAAACAATATCTTGGTCATCATCAGGTATTGGCTTAACTTTGGCAGGCAAATACTTCTCTGCAACAATCTCAGCTCTGCTATGCAGTAGCTCTCTCAACTCTGCTATGCTTGGCTGGATAAATAGGAAACTCTTCCTCCTCTGCTGGAACTGAAGTTAGCTGTAGTCTTTCTCTTACTTATAGTCCTAGGAACTTCTTGTCCTGGCTTTAGAGTACCTCAAGCTTCGGCTCAGCTTCGAAGGAGGCAATGCAAACCCAGGAGGGGACAAGCAACCAGGCAGTGCTTTGCTAGCCAGCACACAACATATCCCTAAGGAGGGTGGCCTAGAACTGCTTTCTAACTAACTAACTAACTAACTAACTAACTAAACTCCTTCCTCTAGCTACAGAGGGCTGGAAGAAAACAAAAGATTCCATTCCAGGGAAGCTAATACTGCCAATGTTACTGCCACCATCTGCTGGTGGACCAAGTCATTTCACTTGAACATAACAGTTTCAGGAACAAAAATGCCTGTTATTAAGCGATAACATAAAATACATTAGATATTATATATTGTGGAAAAGTGAAAGAAATGAGGGGGCACACTCAAAAGGGATCACTGGATAAAGTATAGATATTTATTAATATTTTAAGAACAAACCCTTAAAATCATTAAAATATATATTAAACAAATGTGCAAAACGTCACTAGTTTTAACACCAATCTACAAAAGTTGCCAACAGTGATATGATAGCAATGGGTGTCCCAGTGAGAGTTTTCCAGTGAAGATTTTTTCCACAGAGGTGTAGGACTAGGGCCTGTGATGTAAGGGCAATAGTATAGTCGGTGCCGGCCCAATGGCCCAGTCCTATTGGAGCGCTGATGTTATTAATGTCTATTTGTCCAATATGCTGGATTAGCAGAGGTATGTGGCAAATGGGAGACTGTGCTCCCGTACTTACAGTCTCTTGTCGCTTGCAGTGTTACGGCTCACCCTTCCTAGCTGGATCTTCACAGCGTGCGTACGCTCGCAGCGTCTCGCGTGGTGTACTTGGTCAAACCGTGGCGTCCCACGTGACCTAGTAGTCTTGGGTGCCGGCTGAACACTAGACTGACGTCACTGAATTGACGTTGAACTGACGTCAGTAGTGTGCGACTTGTATTCCGGTTTTGATGAAATAGAAGTTTCTCGTATATCAATGTCCTTTAAATGAAGAGCTTTCTTATTCTTCTCAAGAATCCGCGCTCACTCTGTCTCTGCCAGACGCGTTTCTGGGTCATACACCCCTTCCTCAGTGGCCACTGAGGAAGGGGTGTATGACCCAGAAACGCGTCTGGCAGAGACAGAGTGAGCGCGGATTCTTGAGAAGAATAAGAAAGCTCTTCATTTAAAGGACATTGATATACGAGAAACTTCTATTTCATCAAAACCGGAATACAAGTCGCACACTACTGACGTCAGTTCAACGTCAATTCAGTGACGTCAGTCTAGTGTTCAGCCGGCACCCAAGACTACTAGGTCACGTGGGACGCCACGGTTTGACCAAGTACACCACGCGAGACGCTGCGAGCATACGCACGCTGTGAAGATCCAGCTAGGAAGGGTGAGCCGTAACACTGCAAGCGACAAGAGACTGTAAGTACGGGAGCACAGTCTCCCATTTGCCACATACCTCTGCTAATCCAGCATATTGGACAAATAGACATTAATAACATCAGCGCTCCAATAGGACTGGGCCATTGGGCCGGCACCGACTATACTATTGCCCTTACATCACAGGCCCTAGTCCTACACCTCTGTGGAAAAAATCTTCACTGGAAAACTCTCACTGGGACACCCATTGCTATCATATCACTGTTGGCAACTTTTGTAGATTGGTGTTAAAACTAGTGACGTTTTGCACATTTGTTTAATATATATTTTAATGATTTTAAGGGTTTGTTCTTAAAATATTAATAAATATCTATACTTTATCCAGTGATCCCTTTTGAGTGTGCCCCCTCATTTCTTTCACTTTTCCACAATCTCTTTTGGGTCCTGTGGGTAGGACCAGAGGGTGAGCACCTGCCCATACGCAACGAGGGTGAGCCGCTGTACGTTATAAGATATTATATATTAGCACATAGGAAATGGTAGCAAGGTTTCAAAAGAAGTGGTAATGGACTTCTGGTTTCGACGCTGCCATGTGGGGACGCAGCAAGCAGAGCTCCTCTGCAACACCAACATCACAAGCGCAAATACAGAGCGAAAAAACAGCTAATTCCTCCTCTGCTGTGAGGAAAAACCATCTGGAGTTTACCCCTTAATACATAAATTGTTACCTGCTATGAAGTGGGCACAAATCTATGAGATCCCAGGGTTCTGCCACATCCCCCAATTCCAGGATAGCCAAGATGGCGGCGAGCTTACTGTTGCTGATTCATGAAGACAGCTCACAGGAACCCCTGCCCTTGGTAGGGGGACCGGACTCACTTGATTACAAGAGACTTGCCATTGAAGTGGCATTACGCATCACTCCAGACATACAGAAAACCCTGAAGACAACTATACAGTCGTCTCTCAATACGCTGTAGGAGGAGGTAGGCCAAACCAGTTTAAAAGTGGGCGAGTTGGAACAAGAGGTGACCTCCCTCCAGACCCACTCAAGGGCAATGGAAGATACCTTACAGGCCCAACAGCGAGCCCTTGAACAACTGTGCAACAAGGTTGAAGACCTGGAGAACAGGTCCCGTCGCAATAACTTACGGGTGTTAGGCCTTCCGGAAACCATCAAATTGTCAGACTTTAATGATAAAGTAGCCATGCTGCAAAACTTCTGCAGAAAGCAACGCCCGATCTCCATTAGGGGTTATAAGATCATGATCTACGAGGACTACTCTGCAGAAGTAGCCAGGAAGCGCAAAGAGTTCAGCCCTATTTGCACTAGGCTGTATCGCAAAAATATTTGTTTCCGGCTTCTTTATCCAGCCCTTCTTAAGGTTTACCATGCTAAGGGGGGTCACCTCGACATTTAATACACTCGGGGCGGCAGAAGAAGCGCTAAAATTCATATCCAAGATGATGGACCCCGACGCAACCTCATCCACGCTGCGATCCCCTCCGCGATCCCTGAAGACCACGGGACGTCAACGGAGAAGTCGTTCAATGAAAAGATCAATGGGCCGATCCAGAAGTACCAGAAAAATGGCTTCAGAGTCGTCTGACAGGTTCTCCCATCACTGATCCACTGGTGGATGGATGACTCTTAGGCTAGGTTGCCTCCTTTTCCTTAGGGTTGGACAACTTTCAATACTAGAGTTATGAGGATTAGCAAAGCTGCATATTTATTAGCGGAGTGACAGGAAGCTCAACATGGTAGAAAAAAGAGAAGTCTCTAGCTGAACACAGGGAGGTATAAATAACACCTTGACTTCCGTATAGAGTACAGCTTCAGTTCTCATTTAGTTACTGTTTACGTGTTTGATTGCTTACCTCCCCTATCCCCATCCCTATCCTTCTCTTCCTCCCCTGTAATCCATTTTACATTTTTCAAGGGGACGATCGACAACCCAGAGTTGAAATGCAGATAATTTCAACTCTGCGCTCCCCACAAAAGCGCTCAAAATTGCTGAGACATCTAAACTGCCTGAGGCCTGATATAGTCCTCATAATTTTTCTGGCTGCGGAGACTCTGGGTTGGCCACGTGTTTGGATCCTCAGCAAAAAACAACAAAGCGGGAATGTTAACTCTACTTGATAAAAATTTCTCAGGAACAGTACTAGCAGAGAAACACGATGAGGAAGGCAGATGGCATAGATTACTATTGGAATATGAAGGCGACAAGTATAGTATACGTAATGTTTATGTTCCTAATGGAGAAAACAGATCTTTCTTTGCCCAGCTAGAAAATCAGTTACATTCAGATGTGGTTCCCAATAGAATTGTAGGAGGCGATTTCAACACAGTAGCCTCAGCTCATGAGGACCGTCGCAGAGCGGATAAGGGTAGTAGGTCGTCAACGAGCCACTGACGCAGTCTTACAACCTTTGATGACCTCCACTGGGGTCCAAGATATATGGCGATCTCTACATCCAGATGACAGAGAGAACACACACTTTTCTTATGCTCACCAAGCTTGGTCCCGCATCAACTATATACTCACGAGTATAAATATAGCTAGCAGGGTGACCAAGGCAGAAATTAATGAGTTAGTTATTTCAGTTAACTCACCTATTTCCATTTCTTTGCAGAATGCCCATCCAAGGGGCTCAGACTATTTATAGTGTTTTCCCTCCTTCCTGGTCAAAGATGACAGTTTCAAGAAAATGCTACACGGTTGGAGGTTGGAGTTTCAGGGTGATAATCCCCCGAGTGCATCAGATGTTTAGACTCATTGGGAAACGGCAAAATCCATGTTGCGGGGAAGAATAGGTTATATCAGTAACTTGTGCAAAACAGTCTCCAAACAATACTTAGCAGTCAGCACAACACTGAGAAAAGCGTACACCAAATTCTTACAGACTGCTGCTATAAGTGATAGGGAAACCTAGCTTAAGGCTAGGAGTGATTATGCGTGGTGGGGAAATAGAAAGGAAGCTATGTACAGAACGGCATTCCAGACGGATCTCTTCCATTTTGGAAACAAATCTGGCCGCATGTTAGCAAATTTAGCTAACGGTAGACGGACCCCCACAACCATCACGTCATTGAAGAATGACCAAGGAGTCACTCACACAAATCCCAAGATAATAAACAAACTCCTTATGCTAAGTTGTACAAAGACACGCCAGGCAATAGGGAGGGAGGAATTGGGTTCCTATTGTCTATTAAGTTACCAACTTTGAACAAACTTCAGCAAGAAAGCCTGAGTTCAAAAATCATGGAGGGGGAGATTTTAAATACAATCAAATCGATTCATTACAACAATGGTTCCTGGTCCAAAAGGGTTTACAGGAGAGTTTTATAAAGTTTTACAAGCCCAGATAACTCTCACCCTGGGCAATTACTACAACCATCTTTTATAGACGGGCTGTTTTCCCAACCATACAAATGTAGCTTACATAAAGTTGATACTAAAACTAAAAAAGGATCCGCAGGATCCTAGTTCTTACTGCCCAATTTCATTGATTAATCAGGATCTGAAGATCATGACAAAGATTTTGGCTGACAGATTGGGAACACTGATGCCGTGGCTGGTGGGACCTTCATAGGTGGGGTTCATAAAAGGTAGACCGGCAGTGGCTAACATCCGAAAGGTGCTGGCTACCCTGGACTGGGTCTGGCAACGCCATCAGCCAGAAATGGCCTCCATAATGCTCGCTTTGGATGCGGAAAAAGATTTTGATACAGTGAGGTGGGACTGGCTGGGGGCAGTGCTGGACAGATTCCAGATCTTTGGTGACATCCGTACCTTTCTAACTGGTCTCTATACAGACCCGAGGGCCAGAGTACACACAGGTGGGTTTTTGTCCCCTATCTTCCCCCTCCAAAAAGGAACCAGGCAGGGCTGTCCTTTATCTCGGCTGCTGGAAATTCTGGAGCTACAAACCAAAAATTCCCCACTTTTATAGCAGAAGAAAGGGTTCACCACCTCGTCAGTAAAACAGCACATAACATACCTGGGACTGAAAATTGGTAAGCTCCCCAGCTCACTATACAATCTGAATTATCTGCCACTCATAGAAAAGATAGTAGCAGAACTAAAGAAATGGCATACCTTTTCTTTGTCATTTTTAGGCAGATGTCACCTGATCAAAATGATGAGCTTTTCCAAACTATTATACCCTCTTCAAACTCTTCTGATCTTGCTAAAACACACAGATGTTAACACTCTCAACAAGGCCTTTACTGCGTTTGTATGGTCGGGTAGACACCCCCGAATATCACTACAAAAAAATTGATGCTATGGAAGCCAGAGGGCTGAGTGAAATTTCCAAATATATGGGGATATAACATCACATGCCTCATGATACATATAATGGATTGGATACACGACACAGATCACTTCTCTAACAGAGACCTAGAACAAAACTTGGTGGATCCTTGGAGCCTGATGCCTTGTCTACATTCTAACCTGGCTGCTCTCCCTCCAGAGTTAAAAAAAACCTCATAATAAGAGACAGAGTAGTGGCTTGGAAAATTATTAGGAAAACATTCCATGTCCAAACGGATGCCGTTATGGAATCACCCAGAGTTTCCTCAAGAGATACATGAAAGGTTTTCTAGGGACTGGAAATCCAGGGGCATAGCAAGGGCGGAACATCTGATGCACATCGGGGAGAAACGGTGGTTGTTGCCCAGGGAGTTGAAGTAAAGACACCAACTTTAAGACTCTAATTTTTTGCATATTATGCAGGTGATGGAATTCTGCAAACATAAGGTCCTGGATCTCTCCAAGGAAGCAACCACAAATACCTTTGATGACATAGTGGGTAGCTCTCCACGAATTGTGTCGCTCTCAGGTCTCTACAGAGCCATGTCTGTGAATTTCATGAAAGCGTGGAAACAAACCACGATGGATGATGAGATCAGGGAATTTTTTTTAGAAGGATGGGCAAAGGTCCGCTCCTGTGTTATAAATGAGAGACGGCGAGAATTTTATTTTTAAATGATGCATGACGCCATATATGGATTTAACTTCCCAGTTTCTCCCAATTTCCCAGATCGCATCACCTATTGCCCCAAATGCAAAACAGAGGCCACAGATTTGTGGCATATGGTCATGTCCCCAGGTTGCAAAATTTCGGGAAAACCAAAAATGGAAAACCTTCCTTATTACGTATTTTAGCTCCTCCGAAATATTGGAGATAGTCAAACCATTTCAATATACCTCCTGGTACCTTGTTTCTTCTCTAAAAGGAACTCTAGGCGCTCTTCAAGTGTATTATACCCCTTGCCCCTTTCCTAAAAAAGAGAAGAAAAAGGAAACAGGAGGCCGCGCCTCGTGTGTGTGGCTGTATGACAGTTTTAAGGCACTATATACAAGAAGCGCTTACCATTTATTGTTGTGTGAAGCCACAACAACTGTATGATGCTTTTGCTGGTATTCGCCCGTCCAGCATGCGGGGTCCTGTACTGTTGCTAAGGTTCCTTTTCTCTGACCCAGATGCGGCAAGAGAGATAAAGTTTTGGAGATAGAAAATAGTCGTTTTTCTGAACCTTTTTTAGCGGCGCTGAAAACAGGAGGCAATGTTCCGCATAATTTTGTATAAAAGAAAGTCGATTTTTATTCTTTAGTCAACGCGTTTCAAGGGCGCACAGCCCTCTTCATCAGGACAATAATGGAATTTACAGAATAATGTCAAAGTATCGTCTTTTAAACAGTATTTTGGCGCGCAGGCCAGTGGTTTATGGGCGGAGAGCTAGTATGCGTGGCGTTATTAGTGATGTTAGGTAGAAAACGCCCATGCCTGCCTGACTGACATCGGAGGTAAAAGGTTAATTGTTGTATGTTTGATTACTATCTATATGGTTTGTGTATTTGCAGATTAGAGCGGAGATGTGTTTATATGTTTAAGTATTGACCATCTTTGCCCCTTTCCCCCACCTTTCCCTCCCTCTTCCCTTTTCCTTTTATAAAGGTTTTTCATATATCACAATATTGTGTTTGACTGCCACACTGATTGTTGGAAGAGATACTCAAAAGGATGTAATGATTTGGAAATCTTTATTTATGGCATGTCTTTCATACTGTAGCAACATTTCGGTTTTTGTCTAAATCTGAAATGTTCAAATAAAAAGAATTTGAAAAAAAGAAAAGAAGTGGTAATGGCACTCCGGGTCATTACACATCAGCATCTAGCAGTCTCATTTGCAGCGGTGCCGATAGCATCTCAGGGGTTAGACGGCCAGAATCAGCGCTTCTGCCGATGTGGGCTGTTAGAGCAGGAGCCAGGGTGTTAGAAGACAGAGGAGCTCTGACTCTTCCCTTAGGCCAGTGCTTCTCAATTATTTTCTGTCATGCCCCCCCCCCCCCCCCCCCCCCTAGGAAGAAGAAAACATTTTGCGCCCCCCGCGCGACTGTAAATGGTATCATTGTCTATAAAATTGTTATAAGTACAGCCCCCAGTAATAAAAGCCCCCGCCAGTAATAACAGCCCCCCCCTTTGCCAGTAATGTTATGGGGGGATCTTTGGATGACAGACACTGTTATGGGGGGATCTGTGGATGACGGACACTGTTATGGGGGGATCCGTGGATGACAGACACTGTTATGGGGGATCTGTGGATGACAGACATTGTTATGGGGGATCTGTGGATGACAGACACTGTTATGGGGGGATCTGTGGATGACAGACATTGTTATGGGGGATCTGTGGATGACAGACACTGTTATGGGGGGATCTGTGGATGACAGACACTGTTATGGGGGATCTGTGGATGACGGACACTGTTATGGGGGATCTGTGGATGACGGACACTTATGGGGGGATCTGTGGAAGACGGACACTTATGGGGGGATCTGTGGATGACGGACACTTATGGGGGGATCTGTGGATGACGGACACTGTTATGGGGGATCTGTGGATGACGGACACTGTTATGGGGGGATCTGTGGATGACGGACACTTATGGGGGATCTGTGGATGACGGACACTTATGGGGGGATCTGTGGCTGGCACTGTTTACAGGGGGATCTGTGGCTGGCACTGTTATATATGTGCCATCCACAGACCCCCCACCCCATAACAGTGCCATCCACAGTGCCCCCCAGCCCATAACAGTGCCATCCACTGACCCCCACCCCTTAACTGTGCCATCCAGATTCCGTGTGCCCGCCGCCGCCGTTTAAAGTTATTAAACATGCCCCCCTTACTCCTAATAGTACCGTATATCCGAATTTCTTCTGTATAATGCCGGCAGGCGGGCCGGGCGGCCGGCGCGTCCCTCAGTGACGTCACTTGTCTGCGCCGCCTGCTTCATTCATAAAGCAGGCGGCGCAGGCACGTGACATCACTGAGGGACGCGCCGGCCGCCCGGCCTGCCTGCCTGCCGGCATTATACAGAAGAAATTCGGATATACGGTACTATTACAAGTATACCGGAGGGAGCGGTGGGGCGGGGCTATAGTACAGTGACCGCACTGCCCCACCGCTATTGCCGGCCCCCAGCTCCTCCTCCCAGTCCCTTCCCCGGCCCCCGCTCCGTACTGTGCCGGCCTCTGATCAGAGGAAGGGAGATGAGCGCTTCCACAATGGAAGCGCTCATCTCCCTGCCGCATATTACACTGCTGCACACCCCAAAGGCCGGCCCTGAACGAGCCCCCCTTTACAGAGCCTGGCGCCCCTCCTGGGGTGCGCGCCCCACTATTTGAGAAGCACTGCCTTAGGCCAAGCAACCACTAGAGATGGCAGCCTAGCCAAAGGCCCTTTAGTGAAAAAAGGCGTATTGATCCTTAAAAAAGGACATCCCCTTCCCTAAATGAGGACCATCGGGCAGTTAGTGGAAAGCTGCTGGTACAGCAGCTGGAACCCCTGGCAATGAGCTGGAAAAAGCTGTGGAGAGCCTGTGCTGGAAAAATACAGTAATTACATGGCATCATGGATAGGGGTTTATTTGTGGTAGATCCTCTTAAAGGATCATAATTCTCTTTGACAGAACAAAAGAAGGGCATTGGGCATCATATATGCAAATAAAAAGTAGGGGAGATGCCCACAGCAACCAGTAAGACCATTCTCTAACTGGTTCTAGTAAAATGACAGCTGGGATTGCTTGCTGTGCAGGTGACAAAGTTACACAATAAGTGGGTTGAAAAAAAGACAGAAAGTCCATCAAGTTCAACTTTTTTTTCCTCACGGAATCTCAACAGCACAACTTTATAAAGATATATTTTTAGAGTTATATTTTTTATGACATTGTTCTGCAGTCAGTGATGCAGTGATGTTTATGGTGTAGAGTGTTGCTTGGCAGGGAACATTGCAATTATTAGAGGTCATTTGATAGTTATGGATATAGAAATGTTTTTGATTACTTTAAAGGGGTTTTCCGAGATTCTTAGGTCATCAGTATCTGATTGGTGGGGGCCTGACACTGGGACCCCCGCCAATCAGCTGTTTGAGAAGTCATTGGCTTTCACAGTAGAGCTCAATAAGCACAGCGCTGTATATCGTATAGTGGCTTTGCTTGGTATCGTAGCTCAGCCCCATTCACTTCAATGGGGCTGAGCTCCGACCTAGGCCCCTAGGCCATGTGACCGATGAACGTGACATCACATGGCCTAGGGAAAGCTGGGTGCCAGAACCCCGCCGATCAGATACTGATGACTTATTCACTTATTCAGGGGATAGGTCATCAGTTAAAAAATATAAAATTTGCTTCTTCTGGAAAACGTATGACCTTGTGACTAAAGGTTAAAAAAAAAAGTATTGTACTCATTACCGTCTTTGCTGTTGGGTTATTTTGTCATAGACCTGAGCTGCCAAACAGCACCTAAATGTGGCAGATGTACACTCAAGAGGTCAGGTTGAGATTAAAATTTAAGGGGTCAGGTTGCCCTCTGATCATCTTATAGTACAAACCCATACATTCATTATTCATTGGGAAATTGTAATTGTTTTGTTTTAGATATGTAAAAAAAAAACTTTGTGTTTCTGTCTGGAAACCATCTCTAAGACCAAAGGTTGGGTCCTCTATGGTGGGCACAGTTTTATTGAGAAATCATAGACTGGGATGTGTTATGGGGTATCTGTGGTTTACACAATATTTAACTTTTTTATTTTTAGTTTTTTATGGCTGCTATACTCTTACGGGCATTTGTGGCTTGATCTGTTATGCAAAAATTATGGGAATCACTCAAAAATGGACAGTAGATATCCAATATATATGACCCACTGCAAACGGGGACGTACCTATTATTTCTTACCGAATGTTGGTAACACGTTTTACATTCTGCTTCATCGTATCATTGTAGCATCTGTATTTTGGTGGAATTGACCAAAAAATCAATGTGTAGGGGTCCTTCTGATGGCAGAGGTCAGAGGAAAACGAGAGATTGAGCATGTTGGATTTCAACACTGCTGCTCCCTTTTTCCTGGAGAGATAAGCAATTGCAAATGATGCCTAGTAGCTTCTTATTCCCCTTCTCCCATTAAGGGTTTATGCACATGAGCGTATGTGCCCTGTGCCCGTGCTGCGGACTGCAAATAGCGGTCCGCAAATCACGGGCACCATCTGCGATCTGCAAGAGACGGTCTGCACTGCACCTTTTTTAGTGGTGTGAAGGCATAGATTGGAAGTCCACGGAAGCAATACGAAGTGTATTTTGAGGATTGCGGACTCAATGGCTAATTGCAGTCCGCAATACGGGCACGGGGCACACATTTGTGTGCATGAGCCCTTAAAATAGACATGCATTTTATGGCAATGGTTATGTTGTGTGTACTTCAAGGTCATACTGACATGACTGCATAAGGGCTCATGCACATGAACATGTGATGCCCATGCTGTTCATTAGAGATCACAAATTGCGGTCCTCAATGCACGTTCACCGTCTGTGTGGCCGGTGCTGACAGAAGCAGACCCATTCAACTTGAATGGATTTGTGATCCATCCGCACAGCAAAGAAATAGAACATGTTCTATCTTTTGCGGTGCGGACGGACAGACTGAAATGCCACGGAAGCACTCTGTAGTGTTTCCATGGCCTTCTTCTCCGTGCTGTATCTTCCGCATTGCGGACCCATTCAAGTGAATGGGTCTGCATCCGTGAAACAGTTGAAGAAACAAAAAAGACCCAGGGCGTCGCAGGGGAGGGTAAAGAACAGTGCCCACCCAATATAACCACAAAGGACACCCGTAGTTTGTAACTCGGTACAAGCTCCCGAGTGAAATATAGAGACAACAAAAGAGTGGAGCTCATAGTACCAAAAAAGTAAAAAAAAAATTATTTGAACATAGTTAAAAGGTATACATAAATAAAAAGACAAATAAATGTTATGCCATGTAAAAAGTGAAAGAAACAGAGAAAGAGCGCCACCCTGGGATTGCACACAGGTCAGTTGTAAATGTAAATACATAGGTCACGGAATAAATGTTGGGTACAGTGACAAACCTATGACCTAATAACAAGGTAGAAACCAAAAATACATGGGTGAGTCAGTGGTCAACAAGCAAAACTGCACGGCAGTAAACCAAGGTTTGTTTGGGCAAATGCAATGAAGGAAGTAGATCACAGACCACCGTAAGGATCAGATGTAGTAAAAACACCATGGAAAAAATGCCTTGTTTCTTTCACTTTTTACATGGCATAACACTTACCGTATTTGTCTTTTTATTTATGTATACCTTTTAACTATGTTCAAATAAAGATTTTTTTTAACTTTTTGGGTACTATGAGCTCCGCTCTTTTGTTCTTTCTATATTCGTGAAACAGTGTCCACGCAGACGGGGCCTGTATTTTGTGGACACCTCTGGTGTTAAACTCCGCCATGGCTGTTCAGCATGCAGCGGTTTGTCCCTGGCCGGTTCTCCACTTGTCTGCCGGAATGCGTACGAATCTCTGCCAGTTCCCATCCGGCAGTGCTGGATCCAGTGAATTCCCTGCCAGAGCAGTGAAAGTAGCCTTAGCAATTCTGACTGAATGAGCACCTATCTATATAAATCAGGTCTTTGTAAGTGGGGCACTCTGGTTGTCTCTGCTAAAGGGGGCTCTGTCTGGGGCCAATGGGCTTCTTGTATTTTATAATGCCTTGTCCCCTATAAACTGGGCTAGCTATCATGATGTACAGTATATTATTACAATATCTGTATGTCTTATCACCCAACCCTATATGACAGTCCCCGTCAGGTGCTGCTATTCATCCTAGAGTTGACTTCTCTCTTGCCATCTTCTGCTGCCTTCTCACTGCCCACACAGCATCGTTGCATTCCTTTTTAATCTGCTGTCGTTCACATTTTCGTAATCCCTTTTTCTTCCATCGTCCCCTCTCATAAGCCTTTTGTTTCCATTCTTCTCTCGGTTTCCCTCTATCTGATTTTGGCGGCACATACAGTAAACACACTATAGCTTGCTGTGGGTTCATTTAAGGTAAGGGAGGCTGGTAAGTTTGGATGTTCAGGAGACAGTGTATGCAGATGCGCACTGCACCATCATCTCCTTCTCCTTCATCTCGAGGAGACAGGTTTCACTCTGATCTCTTCCATCCCAGCCTCCATCCATTCTGAAAATAAAAAATTAAGATCAATTAGCACAGATTGGTGGCATTTTGCAGGTAATACGTGTGGGTTTTGCCAGAAGCTAATTCGCTGCACACAAACCAAAAAGGCTCCTAATAAATGAAATAGCTTGAGAAAGGTCCTGTGATGGGACAGAAACGTTGCTGGGACATGGGCAAATCATTTTTGAACATTGAACAAAGTTACAGAAGTGCTACAGTTATTCCTTGATAATAAATTAATCAGATCTTTTAGATCAAAATCACATAGATTACCCTGCAAATATAATAACAATAAAAAAGCCACTTGGTTATGACAGTGTAGCATAGTAAAAATGACAAAGTGACCACTATGCTATTTGGGTCATATGGTCCGTGTTATTCACAGTTCTGCCGATCAGGATTCTGGAACCAATAAAGTCACCTAGAAGTTCAGGTTTTCATCCTATGGTGCCCTTGCCAGTGGATAGCCACGAGAAGTGGGTTTGCCCCTTTCAGGGCGGTTGCTCTGCTTTTTTAGGGGGCATAATAGGGTGAAAATCTGAGATGATCTCAACATCAAGGTGACTTTATCGGATTCACAACCCTGATCTAAAATATCTACCGTATTTAATTTATTAGGGACCTTTTTGCTTTATTTGTTGCAATTTTTAAAGGATAAATTAAAAGCTTTATAGGCGAAATGTTGGCAGTGATTTATATATTATCCAATTCATGCTTACTCAGATTCTGTGATACTATATGGCCACACAGCCTCCGCTCCAAACAACACTACAGTTTCACTACGATTATATGTTACAATATTACGGTATTTCATATTTGCTGCATATATGATTACTGCTGTATGTGGACGTTGTTTGCTCCCTTTCCTAACCTGATCGCTTATCCTCTCTTCTACTTTATATAGAGGTGTTTGCACGCAGGCTCCATGTTACTGCCTGATCATGGAGTACTGTGCTCATGGACAGCTTTATGAGGTACTCAGGGCTGGAAGAAAGGTCACCCCTAGGCTCCTGGTGGACTGGTCCACTGGAATCTCTAGCGGCATGAACTACCTCCACCTGCACAAGATAATCCATCGGGATCTCAAATCGCCCAAGTAAGTTTCGGATATATCATGATGCAACTATGTAAACTGTATGGGCAACCTGGCTTATGCTGTGTGATTTCAATATTAAAGAGAAATTCTGCATTTTTTTTTAAGGCAAATACTATTTGTATCCCTTACAGTGTCCTAGTCACTCACACAGACACAGTGAAGATTTCCGACTTTGGAACATCCAAAGAACTTAGTGATAAAAGCACCAAGATGTCATTTGCTGGCACTGTGGCATGGATGGCTCCCGAGGTCATCCGCAATGAGCCTGTCTCAGAAAAAGTGGACATTTGGTTAGTAGCCATTATCATATAGCTTAGGCACTGTGCACTTTCTCTGGGGGAATTTCCTTTCTGCTGCAGCTGAAGGATGGAACTGAGCATGTGCTTCCATTCATTTGAAGCTGTCAGCTCAGGGGGTGTGTTCGTTCTCAGGGGGAATGTCCTTTCTGCTGCAGCTCTCTCCCTATCTCAGTCCAAGGGGCATATCCTTTCTAATGGGAAATGTCCTTCCTGCTGCAGCTCTCTCCGTATAACTCTGTGTAACTCTGTCACAGCTTCTAAAGGAAGATCCAGCTGGGGTCAGTTGAAGGATAGAACTGAGCATGTGGGTCCACCTCAGGGTTGGACAGAAAAATAAGATAAAGAATAAACAGCAGGTGCCACTATTCAGATTCTAAAAATTTGCTATAGCCATAATCAGACTGGTCCACAAAATAAAGTTATCATTTCAAAATAAAATTATCAGGGTCCATTCACAATACCGTATGAATGAGACTGCATCTGTTCCACAATTTTGCGGAATGCATGCGGACCCATTCAGGCTGCAACCCTGCAAAAAATATAGAGTATGTCCTATTCTTGTCTACAATTGCAGACAAGAATAGGCATTTTCTATGATAGTGGCGGCCATGTGCGGTCTGCAAATTGCGGAACGCACACGGGCCGGTATCCGTGTTTGGCGGATCCGCAAAACACTGTGGTCTTGTGAATGTGCCCTTATACTGAATAGTGAATGCCATAAAAAACTCTAAAAATAATGACAGATATTTTCACACTGTCACCTCTAAAAAATAAACGCACTTTAGATTTTCAGTGAAGTCTCTTAACACATTTGATCATTTTGTTGTGATGAATTGATCATCGTGGTTTAGGACTTTATTACGCTTGCTAAATTGTACAAATAAAACTAAAAATGTTAATTGAGGAGGGTCACATTTAGCCTTGTATTTTGTGTGTTAGTCATATAAGAACTAATCCAGTGAACCCTGGCTTTTATCTATTTGTACAGTGGCCAATTTCATGTTAATTTTTTGGGTATTTATCTGTTTTATTGTAATAATTTTGCACTCATGATCTGTCAGGTCTTTTGGGGTTTTGCTGTGGGAGCTATTGACCGGGGAGATCCCATACAAGGATGTGGATTCATCAGCCATTATCTGGGGTGTAGGAAGCAACAGCCTCCATCTTCCAGTTCCTTCTACTTGTCCAGATGGCTTCAAAATCCTCATGAAGCAGACATGGTAAGAGATGACTCTGTTTAACACAATTAAAATAAGCCTTTAAAAAATATCTCTAACCCATACCAGTTTTTGCACATTGCACAATACTTATATTTAGCTTCTTAATATTTATTTGTCAATTTTAATCTAGCTATAAACTCAGCTAGTGAAGTTTTCATCCTTATCTTAAAGAGGTTTTCTGGACCTCAGATACTCATAATTTATCCTCAGGAAAGATCATCAATACCTCACAAGAAGGTCCAATTCTCCACACTCCTGCCAATCAGCTACTTGAAGGGGCTGTGGCGCTCGGTTGAACACTATGGCCTCTTCATTGTATATCAAGCACAGTGCGCTGTCCATTATGTAGCAGCTATGCTTGGTATTGCTGCTCAATCCAAAGGCTCTGGGCTGCAGAAACCCCATGTGTCCGATGGACAAGATTTCACAGGCCAAGGAAGAGGCCTCAGTACTTTCTCAAGCATTATAGTCCCTTCCAATAGCTGATCAGTGAAGGTGCCTGGAGTAGTCAGACCCTCACCAGTTTTGTGTTGCTGTGTTAACCCACAGTGCCATGAAAATCCTGAAACTCTGCTTTGGTAGAGTTGGTCTTGTAGCCCAACACAGTGTAATTGTTGCCAGATCATACTAAAGCGTAATAGGGTGCCATGATGTTGACAATAACGTTAGGGATCTCTTGAGGGTTAACAGTATAGAACACCAGCCATTGCGCTTAAGACCCATTGGTTCAGCACACTGTAGACACCGAAATCATATGGCATTAGCTTGGTGTTAATATTCATGGCTGCAGTTGGGTTTTATGGTGCGTAGTGATATGTGTTGTGCTTGGCAACCATCTTCTCATTGTGGTTTTTTCTCTAGATAAATATGGAGCTAGACCATGTTAGTGGTATGATATGTTGCAGCTATAACAGTCCATAGTGTCAGTGACTAAATAATACAAACAATGCACACACAAAAGATTATGTAAAGCGCCCACCATACAGAACTGTGGGTGCTGGCACTCTTTTGTTGGGACGTAGGAGAGAAAGCTTAGACAAGGCAGCAGGTATTAAGAGGGCTCCACAGCGTACCAAGGAGCGGAAAAGGAACTGGAAGCAGTGCAAAATAGGCAATGCAGCAGGTCGTGAAATGTTTAGCCACTCGGCACACAACTAGGATGGTAAAGAGGCAGAGTTAAAGGAAGATAGGCAGAGCAAGCAGGTTATCGGGGAATAATAGGGCTGTACAGTGGTCCCTCAAGATACAATGGCCTCAGGATACAATATTTTCAACATACAATGGTCTTTTCTGTCCCATAATAAGTTGAAACTGTTACCTCCTCAAAGTACGTAGCTGTATTAGTTACTAGTTAGCAGCTATTTCTGACTGTTGTATGTAAGGACTAGGGATGAGCACCCGTGGAAGCTCAGGTTCGCCAGGTTTGACCCAACTTCAGGTCAAAGTTCACGTTTGGAACCTGAACTTGACCCAGAATCCGGACCCCATTAAAGTCAATGGGGACCTGAACTTCACTTTATTACTTTCCATTATAGCATGTGTAGGAAGGCGAAAGGGACCTTCGTTGACAGAACGTATGTGTCACCGAGGTTCCTGGCCTCGGTGGAGTAAGAGCCAGTTTTCGTGTATCAGCAGAAGTTGCTGTTTGACACCTTACTATTTAGTATATCTGTAATAGCTGATCCGGGACGGCACTTACTGGGAGTAGTCAAAGTGCTGGGTGGGTGACTATTCCCCACGTTCCAGGCCGGGTCTTGACTGACCTATATAAAAGAAAAACAGCCAGTAGTGTCAGCTGGTGGTACTTGCCTCTCTCTGACAGAGGAGCTTTGGCAATCCATGGATTGGGATCTGAGCCGTGTGCTAGGCTGGAGGCCTGAGTTTGGGAGGTCTGCTCTGTCCTAAACAATGCTGTATGAACTGTCTAGGTCTGAACGAACACCAAAACTGCAAATGGACTGTTGTACTGTTTTGATGCCATAAGTGTGAATAAAACACTGACGTTTTTGAGTTACAAACTGGTCCTTGCCTCTATACTGTGTTTGCTTGTCCTGTATAACAGAGCGAATCCCCACAATTGGTGGAGGATGCAGGCAAGAGCAGTGAGGCTGGCTTGAACGGCAAAATTTTTTGGGTTTGCATTTTTGGGCACGGCTGTATGTTATACATCAAACCAGCGGTATTACAACCCGTGTCCCACGACAAAATGGAGGCCAATCTGTAGCAGTGAGAGACAAACCTGCAACAATGGGAGGCTAACAAGCAGCAGCAAGAGACCAACCCATTACTGCTACAACACGTGATGGCTTTGCAGACAGCAGTAGCAACCCCGAGCGTCCACGATGCCCGGAAGGCAGTCCCTGCGGCGATTCCTAAGATGACACCCGCAGACGACATCGAAAACCTACCTGGCGATGTACAAGAAAGTGGCCACAAGGGAGAAGCTACCCCGAGACCAGTGGGCTGAGGTCATCGCTCTGTTTCTGGCATCCGGTTCTTAGCGGGTGTATTTCGACTTGCCGGATTTGGCAAGACTGGGGGTGAATGTGTTGGTCCGGGCCCAGCGGGTACATCAGTGGGGGTTTAAGCCGGCTGAGCCCGCAAGACCCCAGTATTATGACTTACTTGCAAAAGTGGCTACAGCCCGATGTGCTGGGTCCCATGGCTATGCTGAATAGAATATTGGCTGATATGTTTAATGGATCGGCCAGGTCTCTCTAGGTAATGCCCTTGAGATGGTCAACTTAGTGGAATGCTATGAGGCTACCCGGAAGCTACAGGGGGGTTCTTTTGGGAGGGGGGCAGTCAAATCCCGTAAATCTCCACCCCAGACCCAGTGACTTGTGCCAACCAAACCCGCCCAGAATGTACCCCCTGTGGACCCGGCTCCGATAGTCTGCTGGCGGTGTCGTGAGCCTGGCCATGTACAAGCTGACTGTCCACATCAGGTGGAACCCATGGACACGAACTATGGCTTCTAGTAACATAGTAACATAGTAGATAAGGCCGAAAAAAGATATTTGTACATCCAGTTCGGCCTGTCATCCTGCAAGTTGATCCAGAGGAAGGCAAAAAAAATATCCTGTGAGGTAAAAGCCAATCTTTTTAGGGGAATAAAAAATTCCTTCCCGACTCCAATCAGGCAATCAGAATAACTCCCTGGATCAATGATCCCTCTCTAGTAGCTATAGCCTGTAATATTATTACGCTCCAGAAATACATCCAGGCCCCTCTTGAATTCCTTTATTGTACTCACAATCACCACCTCCTCAGGCAGAGAGTTCCATAGTCTCACTGCTCTTACTGTAAAGAATCCTTTTCTATGTTTGTGTACAAACCTTCTTTCCTCCAGATGCAGAGGGTGTCCCCTCGTCACAGTCACAGTCCTGGGGATAAATAGATGATGGGCTAGATCTCTGTACTGACCCCTGATATATTTATATATAGTAATTAGATCTCCCCTCAGTTGTCTTTTTTCTAAAGTGAATAACCCTAATTTTGATAATCTTTCAGGGTACTGTAGTTGCCCCATTCCAGTTATTACTTTAGTTGCCCTCCTCTGGACCTTCTCCAGCTCTGCTATGTCTGCCTTTTTCACAGGAGCCCAAAACTGTACACATTACTCCATGTGTGTTATGACTAATGATTTGTAAAGTGGTAGGACTATGTTCTCATCACGGGCATCTATGCCCCTTTTGATGCAACCCATTATCTTATTGGCCATGGCAGCAGCTGCCTGACACTGGTTTTTGCAGCTTAGTTAGCTGTTTATTAAAATTCCTAGATCCTTTTCCATGTCAGTGTTACCGAGTGTTTTACCATTTAGTATGTACGGGTGACTTGCATTATTCCTTCCCATGTGCATAACTTTACATTTGTCAGTGTTAAACCTCATCTACCACTTATCCCCCCAAGCCTCCAGTCTATCCAGATCGCTCTGTAGTAGTATACTGTCCTCTTCAGTGTTAATTACTTTGCACAGTTTAGTGTCATCTGCGAAAATGTATATTTTACTATGCAAGCCTTCTACAAGATCATTGATAAATATATTGAAGAGAATAGGGCCCAATACTGACCCCTGAGGTACTCCACTAGTGACAGTGACCCAATCTGAGTGTGTACCACTGATAACCACCCTCTGTTTTCTATCCCTCTGCCAGTTACTTACCCACATACAGACGTTTTCTCCCAGTCCGAGCATTCTCATTTTATATACTAACCTTTTATGTGGTACAGTGTCAAATGCTTTGGAGAAGTCCAGATATACGACATCCATTGATTCGCCGCTGTCAAGTCTAGAACTTACCTCCTGATAGAAACTGATTAAATTAGTTTGGCATGACCGATCTCTCATGAAGCCATGCTGATATGGCGTTATTTGCTTATTTCCGTTGAGATGCTCTAACATAGCATCTCTCAGAAAACCTTCAAACAGTTTACCCACAACAGATGTTAAACTATAGTTTCCAGGCTCTGTTTTTGGACCCTTTTTGAATATTGGCACCACATTTGCTATGCGCCAATCCTGTGGGACATTCCCTGTCAGTATAGAGTCTGCAAATATCAGAAATAAGGGTCTGGCTATGACATTACTTAATTCCCTTAGGATACAGGGGTGTATGCCATCCGGTCCTGGCGGTTTGTCTATTTTAATCCTTTTAAGTCGCTGATGTACTTCTTCCTGGGTCAGACAGGATACTTTTAATGGGGAATTTATTTTTACATTCTGCATGTCATCTGACAGTTTATTTAGATATATTTAACAGCTTTGCTTTCTCCTCGTCGCTCTCTGCGACTCCCCCCTCATTACTCTTTAAAGGGCCGACACCTTCAGATTTATACTTTTTAACATTTATATAATTGAAGAACATTTTAGAGTTAGTTTTACTCTCTTAACAATTAATCTCTCGGTTTCTTGTTTGGCCGCTTTTATTTGTTTATTACATGTTCTATTTTTTTCCTTATAGTTTTTCAGTGCTTCTATGCTCCCCTCCTGTTTTAGTGTTTTATATGCTTTCTTTTTGTCATTTATTGCTTTCTTTACAGTTCTGTTTATCCACATTGGTTTCTTTTTGTTCCTTAACCTTTTATTCCCATACGGTATGTACCTCTCACAATGAGATTTTAGGATGCTATTAAAGATATCCAATTTTTTGGCTGTATTTTTATTTTTGAGAACTTTGTCCCAGTTAGTTAGGCCTATGCCCTCTCTTAGTTGGCTAAATTTAGCTTTTTTGAAGTTTGGTATTTTTGTTCCTCCCTGTACAAATGCTCTTTTGAATGATAATTGGAAGGTTATTACTTTATGGTTACTATTTCCCAGGTGTCCCCCAACCTGCGCGTCTGTTGTTCTGTCAGGCCTATTGGTTAATACTAAGTCCAGTATGGCCGTCCCTCTAGTCGGGTCCTGAACCAGTTGGGAGAGGTAATTGTCTTTGGTTATTGCCAAGAACCTGTTTCCTTTATGAGATATACAAGTTTCAGTTTCCCAGTCTATATCTGGTTAGTTGAAGTCCCCCATAATACCCACCTCATTATGATTTGTCGCCTTGTCTATCTCATTTAGTAGTAGATTTTCTGTGGACTCTGGTATATTAGGTGGTTTATAGTAAACTCCTATTAGTAATTTATTATTGTTTTTAGCTCCATGTGACTACCCACAGTGACTTCACATGTTCATGTCCCTCACTTATATCTTCACGGAGTGTAGGCTTTAGACAGGAATTTACATAAAGGCAGACCCCTCCCCCTCTTTAGTTTTGACGATCCTTTCTAAACAGACTGTAACCTTGTACATTAACTGCCCAGTCATAGCTATCATCCAGCCATGTCTCAGTTATTCCCACTATGTCATAGTTTTCCTCACACATCACTAATTCCAGCTCCCCAGTTTTATTTGTCAGGCTTCTGGCATTAGTATACATCAGTGATGGTGAACCTTTTAGAGGCCAAGTGCCCAAACTGTAACCCAAAACCCACTTATTTATCACAAAGTGCCAACACAGCAATTTAACCTGAATACCAATATAGTATATCTTCCATGTACTTTATCATTTACCTATAATATCCTGCCTACATTCAGTGCGCTGCTGTCACGGCTGAGGATGGGGAAAACCCTCAGCCGTGCGATGACAGAAGATGTTAATGGGTACTCGGCCAGAACAACAGAATTAGGGAGCAGGTCACCTCCTATTGCATTCCTAATCTGACCCTAACTCCTAACCGTATGAGCCAACCCTGATGGTAGGAGGGCTCATACACCGGAACCTAATTGTCCCTGCTAGCCCTCAGGTTGGCCCTGGACTAGGAGCTGGGTAGACAACCTGTTCCTCCTGGACGCGGAGAAACAGGAGTCTAAAGTGGCCAAGCTACAAAGAAAAAGGGAGAAAAGAACAACTTATGGCAATGGCAGGTAAATGTAACAAATACAACACCTACCTGCCACAGACAACAAAGCCTGGAACCCATGTGCAAGTGCTGCTGTCCACAACACCACAACCGGACACAGCACACACCACACAATCACACAGGAACCCAGGGCCATAAGCTGCAAAGAATAAAGACCAAACAAACATCTTCATAACATCATGTGACATAAATCACAAGAGTGGCCCCTACTGGCAGATGGTAAATAACAGGAGGATGTCTCCAGCAACCATGGCTGAAGAACTCCTCAGCTAACTCAAACCAGCAGAGGCTTTATAGCCCAAAGTAGCCACACCCACACTCAGTGCGCACACACTGGGAAGGAATTAACCCTTCTCACACCAGGGAAGGGAAGACAACCACTTAAAGGGGAAAGTGCACACATAACATGTAACACCCCGTGCACACCAATAAAAGGCACACCTATAAAGAGAGGTTGCCAGGTGCAACCGCATGCACATTGCAGCAAACTGCCTGGCACCAGCTCAGGCTGCTATACTGCCACATACATAAAAAACATGTTGCCAGCGGCAACCACAAGTGTGGCAACAAATAAGCGGCCCTCACCTGTGGTTGAAACAACCAAACGAGACCGCAGGCAACAGCGTGCGGTTCAAGAGTCACGACCATGACCATGGTCGTGGCAGCTGCCTGTGCCGTCCATAGTCAGCTCTGCGCTGATGAATGACTGGAAAAGTCTAAGGCCTATTGGTACACCATAGACTTTTTCCAGGGTGCGGGTGCCCACAGAGAGGGCTCTGAGTGCCGCCTCTGGCACCCGTGCCATAGGTTTGCCACCACTGGTATACATACATTTGAGAGGTTTATGTATATTTTTTACCTTACACCTTTCCTTCTGAACTGTTCTAGTCCCTCCTTCCATTCCTCCCCCAGTCCCACTACCTTGCCCCCGGTCTCTATCTGCACTATCGTCCCCTCCTATAATGTAATTTCCCTCCCCCCAGTCCCTAGTTTAAAGACTCCTCCAACCTTCTAGCCATCTTCTTCCCCAACACAGCTGCCCCATCCCCACTGAGGTGCACCCCGTCCCTACGATAGAGCTTGTAGCCGATAGAGAAGTCGGCCCAGTTCTCCCAGAAGTCGGCCCAGTTCTCCTTCCTACACCAGTTCTTGAGCCATTTGTTAATCTCCCTAATCTCCCGCTGCCTTTCTTGTGTGGCCCATGGTACAGGTAGTATTTTGGAAAATACTACCTTTGAGGTCCTTGCCCTAAGCTTTTGACCTAAATCCCTGAAATAATTTTTAAGGACTCTCCACCTACCCCTAACTTTGTCATTGGTTCCGATATGGACCATGACCGCTGGATCTTCTCCAGCCCCTCCCAGTAATCTGTCAACCCAATCCACGATGTGTCGAACTCTAGCGCCAGTAAGACAGCACACTGTTCGGCAATCACGGTCTTTGTGATAGATTTCCCTATCTGTTCCCCTAATAATGGAGTCTCCCACTACCAGCACCTGTCTGGCCTGCCCTGCTCACCTGGTCCCCTGCTTACTGGAGCTGACATTCCCCTGACTGGCAAAGGAAGTGTCCGGCTGCAGCAGTGCCGTCCCTGGACTGACATCCCCCTCATCTGCCAAACGTGCAAACTTGTTGGGGTGTGTCAGATCAGGGCTAGCCTCCCTGGCACTCTTCCCTCTACCCCGCTTTCTGTTACCCAGCTAGCTACCTCACTTTCCTCAGCCTCCTCTCTGTCACCCTCCCCCTCATCTACCCCAAAGAGTGCTTGCTCTGTCAGTCGTTATATGCCAGGAAGCTGGGTGCAGCGAGTACTTCAGAAACTCAAAATCACTGGTGCCAGGTGGAAGCGGGAGACACTCCAGTGAAGGCCCTGCTGGACTCAGGAAGTCTGGTGTCCCTAGTAAGGGCTCCCCTAATACGGTCTGCTGAGTATACTGGCCGGAAAGTCGGGGTCATGTGCCTTCATGGGGATTTAAAAGACTATCCCACAACCCTGGTGTCTCTAACCACAGGGGCCGGCAGGTGGAGTCACGAAGCTGCAGTTGACACAAACTTACACTACAGACTTATAATCGGGAGTGACTTCCTGGGTTTCCCGGCACTGTGGCCTGCTACGAAAGTGACTGATACCCATGAGACAGGGGTAACCCCAGCAGATTGGCCTTGCTCCGGGGGGAGGCCAGAACCCTGGAAACCCGAGGCCGAAGGGCCAGCGGTAGGGGTGACTGCCACTTCGGTGGAAGAGGGGAGACAACCTCACTGAGTGTAATGGTGTGAGACGTGAAGGACTTGCTTCCGGAGCATGAGCTGGCAGACCTCAATGTCTATTGGGATCATTTTGGTACTGCACAACACCGGGACCCAACCCTATCCTGAGCCTGGGAAAATGTATTAATAGTTGGTGGTGCCCCAGGCTTATCGCAAACTCGTGTTAGAGTTAGCCCACCAACATGTTCTCGGGGGTCATCAGAGAATGCAGAAAACACAGGACCAGATACTACAACGGTTTTACTGGCCCAGTGTGTTTAGGGAGGTAGATGAATTCTGTCTTGCCCGACCTGCCAGGCAACTAGCCCCCAGCACCTTTTCAGCAGTCCCTTGGTACCTCTCCTGATCATCGAGGTATCGTTTTAGCGAATCGCTATGGACCTCGTAGGTCCAGTACCGAACTCCGCTAGAGGACACTAACACATCTTGGTGATCCTAGACTACCCCACTCAGTACTTGGAGGTGGTGCCACTGCGACATACATCGGCTAAACTTATAGCTAAGGAGCTAATGGAGATGTTCTCTCAAGTGGGGCTACCTAAAGAGTTTCTGACTGACCAGGGGACCCCTTTTATGTCCAAGGTCATGGGAAGAACTCTGTAAGTTGCTATATATCAAACAGTTACGGACGTCCATGTACCATCTGCAAAGGTTTAACAAAACACTAAAAACCATGTTAAAAAGGGTGGTGTCTAAAGATGGGAAGGACTGGGATCTTCTTCTGCCCTATCTCATGTTCGCTGTGCGAGAGGTACCCAAGGCCTCTACTTGGTTATCGCCCTTTGAATTGGTATATAACAGACATCCTCGTGGTTTGTTGGACGTAGCCAAAGAGGCATGGGAACAGCAACCCACTCCGCACAAAAGTGTCATGAGTATGTTACCAGCAGCTGATAGAGACCGTTTTGCCTCTTGTCAGGGGGCATATGGAGACCTCTCAGCGAGCCCAGAGTTGGATATATAATCGGCAGGCTCGGGTCCGGATCTTTAACCCGGGTGATCGGGTTTTGGTTCTGGTGTGGACCGTGGACTGCAAGTTCCTGGCCAGGTGTCAGGGGCTCTACAAGTACTTGAAAAAAATGGAGAGGTAAATTACAAGGGACACCAGCCAGGGAGGCGAAAGCTGGAGCAATTGCATCATGTGAATCTACTCAAACAGTGGAAAGATAGGGAAACCTATAATAAAAAAAGCCCACAGCCAGGTTTTCTAAGAAAAGCGGTTTTGGCCCCTCTGTCTGAAGCAAGGGAAGCGGCTGCCACAGTAAGAATTGCTGACAGCCTCTCCTCTAAGCAGGCTAAGGAGGCTAGGGAATTTATTAGTTGGAACACAGATGTGTTTTTGGATCTCCCTGAACGCACTTCCACAATTAGGCATGACATTTTCACTGAGCCTCAGCGAAAGTCCGACTAAAACCATGCCGGGTACCCGAGGCTCGGCAACAAGTCATCTCAGAGTAAGTGCAGAAGATGCTGAGGCTAGACGTCATTGAGAAGTCTAAAAGTGAGTGGGCCAGTCCTATAGTGCTAATACCCAAGCAGGAGGGGACACCCCGGTTTTGTAACAATTTACGCAAACTAAACGAGATCTCTAAGTTTGATGGATATCCCATGCCTCGGGTGGATGAGCTTATGGAGAGGTTAGGCCAAGCCCGGTATTTTTCTGTTCTGGACCTCACCAAAGGGTACTGGCAGGTACCCTTGATGGAGGCTGCCAAAGAGAAAACTGCCTTCATCACACCAGATATATGGTGTTACCCTTTGGTCTGCATGGCCCCCTGCCACTTTTCAACGGCTCATGGACATTGTGCTGCATCCACATCATTGGTACGCTTCGTCTTACCTGGACGATATTGTCATCCACAGTACCGACTGGGAAAGTCATCTACCAAAAGTGCAGGCTGTAGTGGACTTCCTTAGGAAGGCTGGACTGACCGCTAACCCAAAGAAGTGTGCGATAGGGTTAGAGGAGACTAAGTACCTGGGGTACTTAATTGGATGTGGAGTTATCAAACCCCAAGTGAATAAAATAGAGGCGATTCGGTTTTTGGTCACCACGAGGCAAGTAAAGTAGTTCCTGGGAATGGTGGGCTATTATATGGGGTTCGTTCCCCATTTTGCCACTTTAGCGGCTCCATTGACAGGGCTCTCGAAGGGACGGAAGTCTGTGATGGTCCGCTGGAATGACCAGGCGGAAGAGGCTTTTTCTGCGTTGAAGTCGGTCCCATGCGGGTCACCGGTTTTGGTGATGCTTGACTTCAAGAGGGAGTTTGTGGTACAGAACGATGCCTCTGAAGTAGGCCTCGGAGCTGTACTCTCTTAGTAAATCAATGGAGAGGAACATCCCATTGTTTTTTTGAGCCGCAAACTCCCCTTAGCCGAGACCAGGTACAGTATAGTGGAGAGAGAGTGCCTGGCCATCAAGTGGGCACTCGAGTCTCTCCGCTATTATCTGTTGGGGAGAAAGTTCTGTCTGGTGACTGACCACTCCCCTCTCAAGTGGATGAGCCAGGCCAAAGAGAGGAATACTCGGGTCACCAGATGGTTCTTGTCATTACAGAACTTCAAGTTCTCAGTGGAACACAGGGCAGGCTGCTTGCAGGGAAACGCAGATGCCCTGTCCTGGGTACACTGCCTGGCAAGTGTTCACCCCCTCAGGGTGGAACAAAGGGGGGAGGTATGTGTCACCGAGGTTCCTGGCCTCGGTGGAGTAAGAGCCAGTTTTCATTTGTCAGCAGCAGTTGCTGTTTGACACCTTGCTATTTAGTATAGCTGTAATAGCTGATCCGGGACGGCTCTTACTGGGAGTAGTCAAAGTGCTGGGTGGGTGACTACTCCACACGTTCCAGGCCGGGTCTTGACTTGCCTATATAAAAAAAACAGCCAGCAGTGTCAGCTGGTGGTAATTACCTCTCTCTCTGACAGAGGAGCTCTGGCAATCGCTGGATTGGAATCTGAGCAGTGTGCTAGGCTGGAGGCCTGAGTTTGGGAGGTCTGTTTTGTCCTGAGTAATGCTGTATGAACTGTCTAGGTGTGAACGAACACCAAAACTGCAAATGGACTGTCGTACTGTTTTGTTGCCATAAGTGTGAATAAAACCCTTAAGTCTTTGAGTTACAAACTGGTCTTTGCCTCTATACTGCGTTCGCTTGTCCTGTCTACCAGAGCGAATCCCCACACATGGTTATAACGGAAAATAATAGCATTCTTAATGGTGAGCGCGTTGACGTCACCGCAGGTCTTTCTATCCTTCCATCTTCATTCAGTAGGACCTGCGATGACTTCCCCGCGCTCACCTTGTGGTGACGTCATCACAGGTCCTTTTGCAGGTCCTGCAGAAAGAAGAAAGAAGAGGATACCGTCTGTGCAATCAAGTGGATGAGGTGAATCTTTTTATTATTTTGAACCCCTCAATGGACATTTTATTTAGCATTCTGTCTTAAGAATGCTAATATTTTCCGTTATAACCATGTTATAGTGGAAAGTAATAAAATCCCTCTAACTTGAACTTCAGTGACAAAGTCAAGGTTCAGGTCCTTTTGCAGGTCCTGCAGAAAGAAGAGGATACCGGCTGTGCAATCAAGTGGATGAGGTGAGTTTTTTTTTATTATTTTTAACCCCTCAATGGACATTTTATTTAGCATTCTGTCTTAAGAATGCTATTATTTTCCGTTATAACCATGTTATAGTGGAAAATAATAAAATCACTCGAACCCGAACTTCAGTGAAAAAGTCAAGGTTCAGGTCCGGGTACCCGAACTTGCAAAGTTCGGTACCCTAGTAAGGACTTGTTTTATCTGTCTTCGTTATCAGCTTATTTTTCTTAAATCTTCTCTTATCTTGGATGACATTTTGAGGCTTTGGAACCAATTACTCAAGTTACAATCGTTTCAACATACAATGGTCGTCTTGGAACCAATTAATATTGTAACTTGAGGAACCATTGTATAATTTAGCACATGGATGCATAAGGAGGCCCTGACTGGCCTGGGAGAGAAAGCACAACCCCTGCTTATTTCTCTTTGTGGACTGGAAAAATGCCATACATATCCAGTTGTCAATACAGCTCTGTCACTCTTTATAGTTTATACTTTGCTCTTAATTCTTTTTGTCGATCATTTTCTGGCTATGATATCTTCCCCATAATTCATATGATATTGCAATCATTCATGAAATCAATCTTTGAATTCTTATCTTAGGCCCATTATGCTGTACTGTGACACCTACATTTATTTACATCGTCTATACAGTAATTAGCTCAGTTGATCTATTCAGCATCCTAATTTTAATCACTGCTTCTTCTATGTACAGAGATTTTAATTATACGTCTATTTTACATAAATTACATTGGCAGGAGCTTGTACAAAATATATCTATTAATATTTCATGCAGGCTATGCTAATTACTGAAAATGATATGCAGGATGTGATATTGATTGTGAACGATGTTCATAGGCGGAACATTTTACCCAAGATGTATACATGAAATATTTTGTAATTACATTTTGCTTACATAAAAAATAAAAAAATTTAAAGGAGCATTCCCATCACACAAAGGGATGGCACATCACTTGCATATCCAATCACTTTCTAATATTGGGGGTTTGACTGCAGGGATCCTTAATGTTTTTAGATTATAGGGGCTCTATGATTGCTTTACTAATGCTTTAGCACTGTGCCCCCTTCACAGCTCCTGACCACCCGCGGTGCAGAGTACTGATGCACAGCTCTGTTCAAGTGAATGGAGCCATGCTGCAGCACCCTGTACAGCCAGTGACCAGGAGCACCGCCATGCAGAGAACATTTTTAGGGAAGGCAGTGCTGTGTCCCCTTCATTTTCAGGGTCCAGCTGCCAATCAGAAAGGGATGACATATCCAGAGACATTGCATCACTTTGTGTTATAGCTTTAATCCTTTAATGTTTTCTACTATGAACTAAGTGTTACTAAATGCTGTATATATAGGACCATGTAAACATCTGACCAGATATATCTTATTCTTCAGATATACTTCTTAGATATGCTGATTAACTTTATATCTCAGTAGTTAATAAAGGCAATCACGTATTAAATATAGTAGGCACGGCAGTCAGCTGGTTGGCATAGGTCCATCTTCAGAAATACCAGGTGATCATCTGTTGTCACTAGAGGAAGCCATGTCTGGTTGCTGCAAAGGAAATGTATTACATGGTGGTTGTTCAAATGGCTGGATCCGCCAGTGCGATATACAGTACCTGCATATTGATAGCGGCTCTCTTCTCCCACTTGTATTCAACAGGCAAAGCAAACCCAGAAACCGTCCATCTTTCAGACAGATCCTCATGCACCTGGACATAGCTTCAGCTGACGTCCTGGGGACACCTCAGGAGACGTATTTTAAATCACAGGTATGATAATATTACTTTATTTCTAGGAAATTTATATTTTACAAATTACAGAAAATATAAAGGTTGAAAAAGCCAAATTTTTCTTCTTTTTTTTTTTTCTATTTAAATGCAGGTAGATCAATAATAATGAATTATTGAGATCTGGTCATGACTGCTTCCCACACTGTTCGGGTCTTGTTACAGCTATATTTTCCAGATGAGGCTGCAAGAAATATAATATTGTCCTTGAAGTCAGGCTCATTGAAGTCATTTTTCATAATTCATAAATATATTGTAACCTTTGGACCCACTTTAGCTAGTCCATACAATCCCATTTCATAGGACTGTTATAGAGGGGTCCTCAGATCGAAACCCCCCTCTATTAGCCAAAGAGTGCCATGTTTCATCTATACCGTCAACTGGACTCCATGTCATTTTTCATTGCAGGATAAACATTTTCTGGTGTTCAGCACATTGTCAGAGGACTGTCCATCGAAACAAGTGCTGTCCAAACTGGAAAAGGAAACCTGTCATCAACTTTATGCTGCTCTTACTGAGGACAATATGACGTAGTGATAGGCACACTTATTTCATTGGTCTGTTACTCATCTGCTAATATAAAGTGGATTCAGATAAAATACCGTACAATGGTGGCAGTGTGCGTCAGAGAAGTGTCATGCGCTGCCAGAGAAGAGTCGGGCTAATTACTGAGCTCCTCCACCGCTGATTTACATAGTTTTCTTCTATGGCTCATGAATAAGCTGGTCACTTCTCTGGCAGCATATTATCCTTCTCTCATGCATGCTTCCAGCATTATACAGTAAGTTCAATGTTTCTGTCACTACGTCATACTACATACCCCCTCAGTAAGCATAGTATAAAGGAGATGACAATTTGCTCTTAATATAACTCTATTATATGTGCTGCAAAGACAAACACAAAAGGTATTTAGCACATCCTAAGATGCAGGTACGCATCACCATGGCTGAAAATACAAAATCAAATACAATGCAACAGCATCTGCTTACACAAAATACATGATCACAGAACATATAAACTAATGTTATATTCACTGTATAAATGAATGTAAGGTTCTTGATCAAAATTATTTTGTGCCCTTCCACCACGGCAAGGTGACCTCTACTGGATGGGAACCTATACTAAATGCTAAGTTTTGCATAGGCAGCATTTAGCATAGCTTCCAATCCAGTAGAGGTCACTTTGAGAGGTTCTTAGTAAACCTCACATTCATTTATATAGTGAGTATAGCATTAGTGTATATATTTTGTGATCATTTATTTTGTGCAAGCAAAGCGCTGTTGCGTTATATTTGACAGCTTTTTCTGAGCATTTTTGGCACAGACAGCCGCACCAAACTTTCATGGAAAACCCGTCGACGCTAAAATACCTTTCTGCCTCTCATACATCTCAATGGGAGGTAGCGCTGAGGATCGTGGAGCGGCAGCTTAAAGCTGGAACAGACATGTACCTTCTTGGAGCGGCCATCCTCAGCACTGCCTCCCATTGATATGTATGGAAGGGAGAAAGGATGCGACTGCCGGAGGCTTTTTGGTAAAAGTTCGGCGCAGATGTCCACACCAAAATTCCACTGAAAAAGCTGTTGTATGAACAGGCCCTTAAAGGTGCTGTTTAACAGTACTCACTAAATAGCCAGCTGTTTATGTAAAACAGCTTGTTCCTCTTGCTGATTGGCTGAGAGCACTGACAAGCTTTGATATACGATATACATTTATAGAAATCACAGGATCGATAGACATGTTAATGATATGCAAATGATAAAAATTATGGGAACAAAACAATCAAAACATCTTAATTATTCAGCATTGAGTGCTACACGCAGAAATACATGCACTTACAGACATTGGCATGCAATCAGTAAGGTTATTAATGGTTGTCTGAGGAATGTTCTGCCATGCTAAATGCACTTGGGCAGCAAATCATCAAGATCTGCTCCTGGCAGGTCCCTATGCAATTGTCAACCAATAAATTCCCAGATATGCTTAATAGGAGACAAGTCTGGAGATGCTGTAGGCCATGGTAGCACGTTTAGGCCATGCAGGCTGCTCACAGTAGCACGAGCAACATGCGGTCTGGCATTTTCTTCTTGAAAAACAGCTACTGGGACACCGTGGGGAAATGGCTGTACTACTGGTGTAATAACCAAATCAATTTAATGCTGAGCTGTTAGTGTGCCTGAAATGAAGACTAGAGTGGTCTGGCTACTGTACATTATGTCACTCCACACCATAATCTCTAGAGTAGGAGACTCGTGTGATGTTCATTTGTAAAGGGCTCTTCATGATGTTGCCCACGTGGTCTAGAGACCAATCTCCGGCTATCATTGCATCCGAGAAAAAAGTGTGACTTATCATGGACGAGGATAGACTTCCATTTCAGCCTCCATTGCCATCTTGCTGTGCACCATGATAGCCTTTGAGAGCGGTGTGAGGTCAGTGGAACACCTGTAGCTGGACGTCTGGGTCATAGTCCAGTGTCGTGCAAACGTCTGTGTACACTATTTGCCACTCTAGGCTTGGAAAGTGACGTCCAATTTCACCTGCAGTACAGAATGGATCACTACGTGCCATTCTTCTAATCAGACGATCTGTCTGTGCAGAGGTTCGCTTCTTTAGCCTCTTGCTGTCATTCCAGTTTATCGTTGCTCTCCCAACCACTGGGATATGCAACATAGAACAGTGCTGATATCTCAGCCTAGGCATGCCGTGAACAGGTATGGCGCTGTTTCTGGGAGGAAAAAAATGCAAACTGTTTTATTCTAATCTCTTATTCACAATCTGAGATTGAATATCATTTTTCAAAGCTGTTACAATCCAATTGTTTTTCTTTATTCTTTTTTTGGGAGATGTATTCTACATGATTTACATGAAGAAGATGTAGATTAGGAGGGGGGGGGGGGGCATAGCAATCATTATATCTTTTGTGTTGAAACAAGCCCCCTGCAGCCCCCAGGTGAGTGAGTCAGTGCACATCTTGAACGTTACAGATAATGTGCGAGCTGATGCAGCCTCCTCCGTGCGCACATGACTCAGAGGTTTTCAGCACAAGACAAAAATAGCCCATTTTTCTGCTCTGATGACGGCTGAAGTGGCTGGAGCATTTGCGAGCTTATTATGCGCCTCTTGTATTGTCAGCCCCTCTGAAAGAGCTTTAATAGCCTTCTAGACCTAGAGTGCTTCCGCTCTCTGCAGCTTTATTAATTCAATGCTGCAGACTGCCTTGATATCTCCTCTGGTTTGCCTTTAGAACCCATTGTCAAAACCTCTGTCATTAGATATAATATACATATTACCCCAATCTACAGCTATATATCTGGTAGGACAATAAACCATTATAGCCCATGGTTGTAAAAATGTATGTTCATGCTAAATAGCTTCCTATGAAATTGACATCTAGGATAGGGGCATTAGATTGTGCCCCCCATTAGCTACTCCAGTTGACATGAGTGCATTTTCTATACAATACAGATGTCATATAGTATACTATTCCGCTTTGTAGCCTCTGTATACCACCATATGATAGGCATATTCTACTCTTGAAACAACATTTCTAGAGGAGAGTACTTCTGTAATACGGCATCCAGTGCAGCTTGCCAGCATTTTGTTAATGAAATCCAAAAATCCATAAAAAAAGAAAACGATGTGTACCAAGGGCCCAATGGATGAATAAAACTACTTGACACTATTTTCTTTTATCTATTTCAGGCTGAATGGAGAGAAGAAGTAAAGAAGCATTTTGAGAAAATCAAGAGTGAGGGGACCTGTATCCATCGATTAGATGAGGAGTTGATCCGTAGACGCAGAGAGGAACTGCGGTAGGTCCATATATGAGAATACCATATGTCCAGACAAAGTTCATCCATCTACTTTCATAGAAAGACCAGTGGGACACCATAGGAGTTGAGCCCTAATTGGTAGCAGGTGGTTTTCCTGTTTATTGCAGTGAGTAAACGCCATTTAGGGACTGTTCATATTACATTTTTCTGTTTTATTTAATGTATATGTATGACGTTAGACAGGTGCCTCAGATGGATGCCATAAATGAGTGATGAGTACCATTTAAAAAAAAAACACATATGTTTAACATACACTAGGATGAAAAAAGCCCATTGTACTATGCTTTTCCCTCCTGTGTTTTCCAAAGGTATTCTTTAAATATGGGACAAAAACGTGATGTGAACACAACTTTAAAGGGGTTCTCTGGAAATGATTTAAAATAGCTGCGAGCAACCTGTCCTAGAATGTGAGCAGGACTGGTTGCCTCCACTTGCAGAGCTGCCTAGGAAGGTGAGGGGTTGGGACCTCACTCCACACTCCACTGCTCTACAGTAGATGGTGATGATGTGATCCTGCTTATGATATGCCATCATGGCTGAGCAGCCCGACAGGAACCCTTACCAATATGCAGTATATACAAGGCCCCGCCACCTCATCCCAATCTCTGCAAGTCAAGGCAACCAATCCTACTCACATTCTAGGACAGGTTACTGGTGACCATTTTAAATAATTCCTGGAAAACCTCTTTAAGGGGTTGTGCGGTGTCATAATACTGATGACCTATCCTCAGGGCACCCTGACAATCAGCTGTTTGATGAGATTGCGGTGCTCGTGTGAGCAATGTGTCCTCTTCAGGGGTAACCTGCACGCTGTCTACATTGTAGTGGGGGTGCAGTGTAATCACAAATTCTTCTCCCATTTACTTGAATGGGACAAACAGTTGTAAATACAATACACCACCACTACAAAGTAGATGGCATGCAGGTTACCCCTGAAGAGGATGCAGCGCATGAACAAGTGCCGTGGCAATCTCTTCAAACTGCTGATCGCCAGGGGTGCAGAGAGTCAGAACCCTGCTGATCTAATTTCAATGATCTATCCTGAGGATAGAGTGGTCCTCCTTGTGCTAACCAAACATTCTGAATTAATATTTATGGATATGACTTAATCTATCTGGTTATATCTTTTTCCTCAGATTGTATTGTAGCAATGTAGTTATAGCACGTGTTTTCTATCTATTGATGCTTAAGATAAAACTGTAAATCTCCACCAGGCACGCACTAGATATCCGTGAGCACTATGAACGTAAGCTGGAGAGAGCCAATAACCTGTACATGGAGCTGAGTGCAATCATGCTGCAGCTGGAAGTCCGTGAGAAGGAACTTATCAGGTACATGAGCAAAGCTAAAATGTAGAAATATCTCACAACAACATACAGTGAAACCTCTCTAAAAGACCAGAATTCCTATGACAGATATTTAGTTCCACCATACTATATATTATACATACTGACCAGTTTCTTCAAAAAGACCACCAGTTGTCATGCTCTTGTAGACATGGGTGTATACAATAGAAAGAACTGTCTATAAAGTGGTTGTCAGAGATCACCTATCCTTAGGATAGTCCATCAATATCAGATTGGTGGGAGCCCAACTCTTGACACCCCTGCCGATCAGCTGTTTAAAGGGGTGTGCAAGAACTGCAGCCTCCTAAATGTATTCTCACTAGTATCTGTCCTGTGCAAAGAAACATTGTCCCATGCAAGTGAAAGCACTGTGGTTCACAGAATGACCACTGCTAAGTTTATGGTGTTCTGCTCCATTGACAAAAGTAATTAGTGGAGAGGCTGCAGCTATCCTCCGAGCACCACGACACCTTTAAAAAGCTGATTGACGATGGTGCCCACAGTCAGTTCCCCACCGATCTGATATTAATGGCATATTGTGTTCTTAGGCAACCTCTTTAACCCCTAAGATTCCTAATAAAATCACAGCCTAAAACTTGTGTTAAGTGACATGTTTATCCTGTGGCTTGAACCTATACTCAACTTGCTGAGGTTGGTGTGTCATACCCAGCTGGATACCCTTTCAATTCCTTTTACTCCTACTTTCATTTACTTCATAAGTTAATAGAAATTTTAAGTAGACAACACATAACACCAATCAGTCAAGTCAAATGAATATACTGTATATATTTTGAATTCAAAATTACCCTGACTTTTCTAGGCGTGAACAAACTGTAGAGAAAAAATATCCTGGGACATATAAGCGACACCCTGTTCGCCCTATAGTCCATCCTAATGCTGTGGAGAAACTGATCAAAAAGAAAGGTGCTTCCTCTAAGTCATCATCTCAAACTAGGCGGTAAGTAACTACTAATGTCAATAATATATATTGCTGACCAATTTTTGTCATAAAGCATTAATCTTAATGTGTTTTTTGTAGGCCCGATTTATTAAAATCAGATGGTATTACTAGTATGGAGTCAAATGTCCCTGGTTCTTCTCCCATATCTGGAAGTCCAAAGATATCCTCTGGAGGAAAGAATCGTTACCGCAGCAAACCACGCCACCGACGAGCAAACAGCAAGGGGAGTCATGCAGACTTCATAAGTGCAATAAAAAACCAGGACTCTCCTTTTCCATCTCAAGCTACTCATCATTTGTCTCCTGCTTCTCCCCCATTTACCCCTCCCAGCCCTCGACATGAACCTGCTCAGCCTATGATGACCCGCCATCAAACCCTCAATGTGCATGGCCAGAATATTGCTAACTGTGCCAACAATTTGCGTTACTTTGGCCCTGCAGCTGCACTAAGAAGTCCTCTGAGCTGCCATGCTCAGCGGTGTATGTCTGGCTCCAGTCCTGACCTTCTGTCCAGCACGCTGGAAGCTGACAGTCGCATGCAGTCAGAAACAGCCTGGGACTACTGTCAACAAGATCTATACAAACCTTGTCTTGGTTGTCCAGAGGCCTCTCCTCCTCCAGATATTGACCATGAAACTTGGGAAGATTCTAGAAGTGATAATACAGAGCGGAGGAACTCTGAGAGAAAATCCCCAGAGTCTCCAAGACACCATCATACACTGGAGGCATCTGAGCCACAGCACAGTGGAGTGGACCAGCTCCCTATAATTAGGGCAGCAGTAGGTGTCAGTGCCCTTGCAGTTCCTACACCTCCTGCCCTTCCACGAAGAATACGGACCCTTAGAAAGGTAATTTTTAGTCCTTAAAGTAACCCTCCATTTCAAGAAAAGAAATTCACTGTAACTGTGGAGCAAATAGAACATTTATGGTACCCTTCTTATCATCTTTTCAGCTGCACATCTTTCAATTCCCAGGCTCCTTCTTCACCTAAGGTGGGTGCACTGCTTCTTACACTACCTGATTCACACTGTGCATCAGTAGATGCTAGCCAATCCAAGGGCAGCAGCATTTTTTTGGACTACAAAATGCACAGTATGCAATAGGTGGTCTGACAAGCAGTGCGGCAACCTTGGAAGACAGAAGAGTAGCTTGGGAAATGGTAGATATGCAGCTGAAAAGATGAAAATGAAGGGAACCAGGTAAGTGGTCCGTTTGTTTCTCACTTGCTTTAAGTTCGTGGTACTGAATCTTAAGTCAGTGCTCAGTTTATTGTTTGTGACCGAGGAGATCTTATGATGGCTTATGGCCATGCAGCCTATAATTAGATCAGTATCTGTGTATCTTCTGTGGCTGTGGGCGCACAGTGAAGCATGAAAGTGATGCTGAGAGGGACAGCAACATATCTTTCTACAAGTATTCTTAGATAGAAGTTCACTTCTAGGACAAAGACTGGAAAAAATGATGCATCATGAAAAATTACTTTAACTTACATATAATATATGTCCTGTATAAAAATGGTCCAGTCTGTGACCAAACTGTCTAATAACATCTCTTTAGATACTGCGGAGCAGATCTTCTGTTTTCATATCTTTTGTCTTTGATTATATTTATTTTCTTTCTCTTTCTCTCTCTCTCTCTCTATAAAAAAAAAAAAGGGGCAGCACAGCCTAAAGCTAAATATGGGTGCACGGCCCACAGGGAAAAGTCAATCCCACAATTACAAGTGGAAAAAAGGGCAGCACTTCAAGAAATAAAAATGAAGATAACACTTTATTCACCCCAGTGGCAATGGCGATGTTTTGGCTCTGCGCTAGAGCCTTATACACTTACCTAAAGAATTATTAGGAACACCATACTAATACGGTGTTAGACCCCCTTTTGCATTCAGAACTGCCTTAATTCTACGTGGCATTGATTCAACAAGGTGCTCATAGCATTCTTTAGAAATGTTGGCCCATATTGATAGGATAGCATCTTGCAGTTGATGGAGATTTGAGGGATGCACATCCAGGGCACGAAGCTCCCGTTCCACCACATCCCAAAGATGCTCTATTGGGCTGAGATCTGGTGACTGTGGGGGCCATTTTAGTACAGTGAACTCATTGTCATGTTCAAGAAACCAATTTGAAATGATTCAAGCTTTTTGACATGGTGCATTATCCTGCTGGAAGTAGCCATCAGAAGATGGATACATGTTCTCATTCTATTTTGCTGCATACCTCGGTTGTAGCGAGTGGTTATTTCAGTCAACGTTGCTCTTCTATCAGCTTGAATCAGTCGGCCCATTCTCCTCTGACCTCTAGCATCAACAAGGCATTTTCGCCCACAGGACTGCCGCATACTGGATGTTTTTCCCTTTTCACACCATTCTTTGTAAACCCCTTTAGAAATGGTTGTGCGTGAAAATCCCAGTAACTGAGCAGATTGTGAAATACTCAGACCGGCCCGTCTGGCACTAACAACCATGCCACGCTCAAAATTCCTTAAATCACCTTTCTTTCCCATTCTGACATTCAGTTTGGAGTTCAGGAGATTGTCTTGACCAGGACCACAACCCTACATGCATTGAAGCAACTGCCATGTGATTGGTTGACTAGATAATCGCATTAATGAGAAATAGAACAGGTGTTCCTAATAATATATATAGGTCATATTTGTCATAATGTCTTAAAGAGGACATGCCACCATGACAAAAAATATAAACAGTTTATATGGGCTAAATGGCTCTATAGCTCTATTTTCTTGAGCATGACTGTTTTCTTTATCTGAGTGTGTCCTCCTGTTCTTGAGATATGTCCTCCTGAACTTATGGTGCCCAATATGGAAATTTAAAGTGATTAGCCACAGAGGTGTCAACCACTTCACTTCTCTGCAAGAGAAGTGAAGTGGTTGGCTAATCAGGCAGAATAGGCAGAGGTTTCTTTCCCACTCAGTAATTGTGGACAGCGTCAGAACAGCCTGCTGCAGTATCATCTTGTTAAATATATAGCAAATCTCCTGAGACCACTTTGATTACTATCTTCAGCCAGGACAGTGAGAAATAGCCACTGCCACCACACTGAGGAGAATAAAGCCCAGTCAGAAGTTAGTATACAGAGTGCTCTCAAAATATTTGCTATATCTTGCGAGGGCACGCTGCAGCAGGCCACTCTTATGCTGTCCATGATGCTTGGATAACATCTGAGTGGGAAAGAAGCTTTTCCTAGCAGAAAAGCTAACTGGTTGCCCCATCAGTGATTAACCACTTAAAAATTAGCATTTTGAGTGTCATAAGTTCGGAAGAACCGGAGGCGCAGGCAGATGCGTAAAATGCCATTCTAAGAGACGCAACACTATTTAGCTCATATATACTGTTCATCGTTGAACTGCAGGCTTTGGATCGAAGTAAACTGCTTCTTGTCTACCAAACACTGATGGTTAATCAATACCTTATAAAGAAGGGCAATCTAAATTCTTCGAACCATTATAGCAAGTATACACAAAGACGCGTACTCCATAGATGAGGAATGTCACCGGGTACACAACACAAACAATATTAAGGAAGTAATTCTTCCTGGCCACAAAGCATTAGTGAGTAATATAGCATTTTGGGTGTGATATACTGTCACATTGGAGCTGTTCAATTTTCAAACTAATTGGTTGTAATAGGCAATATAAAATAATGAACCTCTATATCATTTCTGCAAGCAATTCCCAGGTGGATACCTAGAAAATCGAACTCAGAAGTGATGTAAGAAAATGTAGCAGGGTCATCATAAATTTGGTGTAGCGCCAACCTTTTTAATGCAAATATACCAGAAAACCAGCATAGATTTTTTTAACGCTATGTCTTAGTATCTTACACCCTCCCTCGAAGAACCACATGGCTATTTGATTTCCCAGGAAATATAAAAATTCCTATGTACCTTCTACCATTAGTAGAGACTTCACACATTAGCATGGTTTTGCTGTGTGAAGTTGAACTAGCTTAGAGCTCAGGGTAGCTTGTCCATTTATCATCAGGCCAACAATTTGAGGAGACAAAAAAAAACTTAGGGTCCATGCACATGGGACATAAATTCAGTGTAAAAAAAATCCAGCTGCAAAATCTATGATGAATTCATGGCAAACTCCACACAAGTCTCATGGAGATGTATCGTGGATTTGAGTGCATTGAAAGTTGCAGAATCCACTGTGAAAATCTGCAGTATAAATTGACATGCTGAGAATATACAGTAAAATCTGCACTGCAGATCATTTTACGCCCAGCTTCTTTCCACAACATGTGAATGAGATTTGGTAAAATCTTATCTATCTACTTTGCTGCTACTGTAAGGCCTCTTTCACACGGGCATCCCGGATTTGCGCCGGATGCGTCGCGTGTGCATTGCGGGAAACCCGCGCCAGCGCGCACGCAATTTCAGTCAGTTTTCACTGCGTTTGCGTTGCATTGTTCAGTTTCTATTGCGCGGGTGCAATGCGTTTTGCACTCGCGTGATAAAAAACTGAATGTGGTACCCAGACCCGAACCCGGACTTCTTCACTGAAGTTCGGGCTTGGCTTAGGTGTTCTGTAGATTGCATTATTTTCCCTTATAACATGGTTATAAGGGAAAATAATAGCATTCTTAATACAGAATGCTTACTAAAATGTTGCTTGAGGGGTTAAAAAATGAAAAAAAAATAATAACTCACCTCATCCTGTTGTTCGTGCTGCCAGCATAGTCTTCTTTCTTCTTCTTTCAGTACCTGCAAAAGGACCTTTGATGACATAATCGCGCTCACCACGTGGTGAGCGCGATTATGTCATCAAAGGTCCTTTTGCAGGTCCTGAAAGAAGAAGAAAGAAGACGATGCCGGCTGCGCGAACAAGTGGATGGGGTTAGTAAATGTTTTTGGTTTTTTTTAACCCCTCAAGCAACATTTTAGTAAGCATTCTGTATTAAGAATGCTATTATTTCCCTTTATAACCATATTATAAGGGAAAATAATAAAATGAATAGAACACCTAACCCAAACCTGAACTTCAGTGAAGAAGTCTGGGTTCGGGTATAGGTACCACATTTAGTTTTTTCTCACGCACGTGCAAAACTGAACATCGGTACACAATCGCAGTCAAAACTGACTGCAATTGCGTGCCTACTCGCGTGGTTTTCCCGCAATGCACCCACGACGCATCCGGAGCAAATAAGGGATGTCCGTGTGAAAGAGGCCTTATACCTAGGTAATAATGTGAACATTATATAGATTATTATTGTATAATAAGTCATCTCTAATAAATCAGTTTTGCACCTATTCTACAGACAGGAGACGAATCATCAGAAGAGGAAGAGGGAGAGGTTGACAGTGAAGTTGAATTCCCAAGAAGACATCGTCCTCCCCGGGGAATGACCAGCTGCCAGTCTTATTCCACCTTCAGCTCAGAAAACTTCTCAGTGTCTGATGGAGAAGAGGGAAACACTAGTGATCATTCTAACAGCCCAGATGACCTAGCAAGCAGCCGTAAGGACCCATTAGGTGACAAGCTGGAAGACATATTATCTCAAACACCAGAGATTCCAATTGAAATCTCCACACAATCAGATGGGTTGTCTGACAAAGAGTGTGCAGTGAGAAGGGTCAAGACTCAGATGTCCTTGGGCAAGCTCTGTGCAGAGGACCACAACTATGAGGTAAGGAGAAGATGGATGGAACTTATATCTCCTAAAATATACCTAACATAGAAATACAAATACTATGAGGATTAGGACTCCTCCTTAGGTTAGGAACATGTCTCAAATCCGTGGCATTGTAGGCATGTTGGACAGCAATGAACAAATTACTAAAAGTTGTTATTCTGTCATGCAAGAAATGGGGGAAAGTGAACAGGATGAGAATAAACCAGCACCAGGAGAGCAGTCCTACTGTATTTATACCTAGGGTGACCGCTCTGAATATTAATAGTCTTTTCTGTATAAATCATTGTATGTGTCCTCATGGTGACAGCATCATCTTATCTCTTTGAAAACATGTTCAATTTGGACAGGAAGCACAGGTAAATCTGTTTCTAGCTTTCGGTGTCTGAGCTACACAAAATCTAAAAAATAAAACAAGACTGAGGGGATTTTGTGGTGGCAATCTTTAATTCGCAATGTAATCTAATGTTTGCAGAACCCAGGAAACTTTGCAGAATCGGACTGTGACTCCTCAGAAGCAGAATGTTCTGATGCAACTGTACGAACCAACAACCCAGGCAACACTTCCACCTGGTGAAACCAGCCTGCCAACAACAGTATTTCATCGCCCCTACATATGCCAATTGTGAACTTTTCTAGAGAGATTTACCAGAAAGGCATCATCTCATTCCCTTAAATGTTTTTTTGGAATAACATTTCAAATTCATCACTAAGTGAGGGGCAGCAAATTATTGCAAAGCAATATGTTGTTGGTTCTCCAGTCCAATTATAGGAATAGAGTTATCTGAAGTCTGCAATAATGAGGGCCCAAAGACTTGTGGGAGACCCCTCCTCGAAATGAACAAGCTTCTCAATGGAAGCATGTCGCTATGTATGGCAGGGATAAATATTTTAACAAACTAAGGTACTGTAAAATTCCATATTTATTTTTATTTTGTGTGTGTTTGGACCCTTTTTATTGTATGATAGGTCTAGGAGAAAAGTACAGTATATTAGCCCTAACGAATGGATCACTGGTAAGGGAACTCATTTCAGATGGACATTTATATGCCTAGTGGATCTGCTGCTGTTTTTTTTTTTAGGGGACCAAATATTAGTTTTTCTTCCTTCAATGAATTAGTCTTGAAAATACACCCTTCATATAGAAAGACTGAAGGGTTACATGCTTAAGAACAAAGCCTAGAACACAGTATCTTGAAGGATAATGCTGTGATAAAGATGATTTGCTCATGCTTGTTAGTATTGCTGCATGATCCTCCACATAGAATAAGATGGTGGATACAATTATGAGGGCAAAAGCAGCAAAAGGCTGAAACCTTTTCTGAGAAAACAAAGCAACAAGGGTGGTTTCCGAACAAAACTGCTGGCTAAAAACATTGTTTTCTATAAATTCCCTAACCTTTCAGTCGCTGTTGATAACTTTCCACCCTTTCAAATGAAACTTGGATTAGCAGAAATCCTGAAGCTGTAGTGGATAAATGTTTTGGGGCAAGTTTTTACAAACTCTGTTCGAAGACACCAGCACTTGGAAACATCTCCCATGATGTCTATATTCATATTCTGTTCCTCCTCGATACAGATCAAATTCAGGGAGTAGAGAGGTCACTCATCTCCCTGCTCAGGAGCATTCCCATCCATACCACCCATTGTCCCATAGTGGTGATCTTTCTTCTCTCTCAGAACCAATTTACCTACTGTATGCTCCCTTCAAGAATATGTGTGATTTATAATGCACCTTTCACGGCCACCTAAAAGCACATGATGGGATATTACGGACCGATGAGAAAAAGGACAATATATTAATACCCTAAGGAAGGACAGCCCCGTTTCACCCCTCTGATGTGGATTCTTTGGCTTTGAGAAGATGTATTCCAGTGTGGTATTCTTTGGTGCACTTCCAGCTCCACTGCATGGTACTAAAGAAGATATCACATATGGTAGAGAATATTTCCAATCAAATTTTTGCATTTTTGTTCAACCAGCAAAACTAACAGAGGCAACAAAACGTATGCAACCCCAAAAATATCCATTACTCGGCTTGAAAATACACTTATTTTTTATTTCCAACTACCCGGACTAAAAGACTGCACTTACATTTCATTACAGGGAAGGGAACAGAGTTTCTTCTTGGCTAATGTTAAGATGTTTATAGCCTTTGAAAGATCCATGCATTTGTGCTGTGAGATTTGATTTCAGAGGCCCGAATGGGTTGAACATGTCACACGTTTTACTCGTCGGAAATGTCTACTGTGTGTGGTGACATTACTCCAAAGTTAATAAGCCAATCAGAATTCATAGGGTATGGATCATTGGACCATTCTTCCATTTACTGTGTTGTTGTCTCTTTATTGTTTTATTTTATTTTACTTTTTATGTTTGTGTTTTTGTGTGAATTAAGCCATAATTTTATTTCTATGGCAAGTAATTTATTTCCCTGAAAACCTCAGGACCCAGATTCACGTAACTGGGATTAAAAAGTGAAGCAATCGCCTAAACATAGTGTACCCAGCCATTAATATAAATGCAGTCTGTCGGTGAACAAAGCACTGGTACATCACTACTAGCGCGTGACAGTGTGCCGATATGGATTGCTAGACTGACTACAATTAGCCGTTCAATGGCTCCTGCACTGTGTATAGGTGCTTGGTTCTCTTTAGGCTTGGAGCACAACTCTACACTTGGTTCTAACAGTATAAGTCATAGTTCATATACCTGAATCTAGAAGTTGTATTATATTGATTTTGTATACACATATGTGCAAATTTAACCCCTTTGCTGCTGGATGACTATATAGAATCAACATATAGGACCAGCAAAAAAACGTCCAGCTCCTTTTCCTTAAAAAACCAATGCTGTATTCTTTCACAGATTCAATTAAAATCCATGTGTACAAACGGAGAAACTGTAGCACAATGTGACGCGTTTCGAGCCACTTGCGTATAGGCCCTTCATCCAGACAGTTTCTCTGTTTGCACACATGGATTTTAATTGAATATGTGAAAGAATAAAGCATTGGTTTTCAAGGAAAAGGAGCTGGACGTTTTTTTGCTATTCCTGGATTGCTCACCTGGCTGCGTCTAGACCAGTACAGTCCGTGACTCCTTTAAAAAACTGGAGGTGAGTGCTGCAGTAAATGAAATGTTTTTTTTTTTTTTTTTTTTTTTAGAATCAACATATAGTACAACAAAAAAAAAAACAACAAAAAAAAAACAACAAAAAAAAAACCTTGGGGGAGATATATTAATGTTTGTCTGCCTAGAATCCTACATTAATTGCACTAGAATTTGTAGCACACGCCTGTCCCGCCACTAAATATATTAAGTGCATGCACCAGAATTTGTACCCATTTGTGACATGCTAGACACGACTGTCTGCCAACTTTTCGGCTAAACCTACTTTGCGCCTTGCTTTGCAGTCTTACACTAGAACAGCTGCAAGGTGGTCTAAAAAGTGGTGCAAAATCCTGATGGTATAAAGCCCTGTGACACATTGGGTCGCAAATAGGTATTTTCGAGTGCATTGTATTGCATCTTTAGACAGTCTTACACAAAAATAAATAAAATACTTTTTGCACTTTTTACAGCAAAATCACATCTATAGATACATTTAACAATCCAAATACACACTGGTCATAAATTTGACACTAAATAAAAATGGCGCAGGCACAATATTCTGGCACAAAATAATAACCAGAATGTGGTATATTTTAGTTAAAAAATTTGATTGCCACTCAGGCTCACTTTACCAACCCAGTAAGGCTACTTTCACACTAGCGTTCGGGCGGATCCGTTCTGAACGGATCCGCTCATAATAATGCAGACGGAGGCTCCGTTCAGAACGGATCCGTCTGCATTATTTTTAGCATAGAACAGCTAAGTGTGAAAATAGCCTAGTACGGATCCGTCCAGACTTTCAATGTAAAGTCAATGGGGGACGGATCCGCTTGAAGATTGAGCCACATTGTGGCATCTTCAAACGGATCCGTCCCCATTGACTTACATTGAAAGTCTGGACGGATCCGCACGCCTCCGCACGGCCAGGCGGACACCCGAACGCTGCAAGCAGCGTTCAGCTGTCCGCCTGTCCGTGCGGAGGCGAGCGGAGCGGAGGCTGAACGCCGCCAGACTGATGCAGTCTAAGAGGATCCGCCTCCATTCAGACTGCATCAGGGCTGGACGGCTGCGTTCGGGTCCGCTCGTGAGCTCCTTCAAACGGAGCTCACGAGCGGACCAGCGAACGCTAGTGTGAAAGCAGCCTTAAAGATACTTGAATCATCAATGAGCCACAGTGAGTACTGGTAAGTGGCACATCTAATTTCATTATGTCAACTAACAAGGAAGTATAACTAAATAACCAACTGGATGTCGGCCCCTTACGCTTCATGAACATGGCAGTGAGTCTCCTTTAAGATGATATTGGTGCTATGTTATCTTTTATAATTTCCCCTAAGTAATGACTGTGGTTGCTCGGTAATACATTGTAGTATAGTATATTTTTGCATTTCTATCCATTAACATGGGTATACTGGATCTGGGTGTTTGGTGCAGAAATCGGCATCAGACTACTGGTGTCTGTGATTTAACAACAGATCATAGTATATACTCTGAGCAGGTCCAATGCTGCCCATATATACCTTACCCCCACAGTACCACATATAAACCCTATAAAATTAGTGAAACACAAGATAAGTGTTGCTTATTACAACTTTTTTTTAAATAATTTTTCTAGTGGGTTTCAGCTAGGATACTGGCTCTCCTTAAAGAGTCCTGTATGGAGACTTACTAGAAGAGCTCTATGGTATGGAAACTTATTGGCAATGCTCCATGGGAAAGCAATATGCAAAGAGGTGTCTCCCGAGGAAAAAGAACCATCTCGCACTCAGCCAGAATCCTACTCTTCCCATGGATAGTTGGCTTGACTATATTCCTTGTCAAATGGCAAGGCTTGTTGAAAAGTCGGACTTTGACTCATAGGGAGCCAATTCCACAAGGTGGCGCTAGAGAAATGGTTCTCCTTCCTTTGGAGATACCTCTTTGGGTCTAGAGTGGTTTGGAACATACAATCAGTGATCTAGCAGCTCCTCTACTGTTTGTCCACACTAGATGTATTTTATGGTATGTCAACTATATCCGTGTTGATTTTATAATTTTTTTCCTGCAGCAATGGGGTTAAATGTATAATTAACTTTGTGGCTGCCAGAGACTCCATCCACGTAATATTGTGTGGACCAGTCTCTCCGGCAGACAACTGCGAGTGTTAATTTTTGTGTAGCACCTTAGGACGAATGAAGGGAAATGTTTTATTGTTATGGGAAACAGTATTGTATGAAGTTTAAATTATTTAATGTTCTCATGTAGCAGGACTACATTCAGATTTTAAGTTATGCAACATTTAATTAATATTATTTCTGTAATGATTTCTTTTCTGTAGATCGGAACGTCTGTGTGTGTCTGTGTATCATTGGCAGCACAATAATTCATTTGTGTAGAATGGGTTTTGAGATCAATCTAGATGTTTACTGATTTGATTCCAGAGCGATCAGAAGAGACACTTCTAATTCCAAGAATAGACCCTAAAATCATGAACCGCCTGTTTGTCTCAATTGCCATAAAGGTTTGGAGGTACAGCAGAGGATCTTCATATGCAGCTACTTTAATCCGATGTTTGCATGCACTCCCTTTTTCCCCTCCAAGGAGTTAATAGCTTTTAATACTCAGGAACAACCTCTTTCCATGTACTGTATTAAAGAGGTTGTTTGGGACATATTTGTGGCCTATCCTTTGGATAGGTCATCAATAATCAGATCGGCAGGGGTTTGATTCCCAGCCTTACCGCAATGACCTGTCTAAAAAGTTTTGTGCAAGTACTGCGGCAGTTTCACTGTTTACCAGGCACAGCGCCGTACCTTCTGTAGTGGCTGTGCGTGGTACTACACGCAGTCCTGTCCCATTCATTAACAAGATGCTCTGCTATAATCTGTAGTTCTATCCACAGCCACAATTGCAACCTGAAGAAGGGGACCTGTGTATCCCCGAAACACGTTGTTTTACTGCTTATTGACATAATAAAAGAGAGGATTCATATACATCCTTCAGTTGCGTTGGTTCCTTATGCTGAGCAGTTAAGTTTTGAAACTACAAAATGTGGGGCACTGTGCCCGGTAAGCAGTGAAGAGGCTGCGGCACTCACCATTGTGATGATCTGTGAGACTCCCCCACTGATCTGATAGTGATTGCCATATCCTAAGGACATGACATCAAAATTAAAGTCCTAGACAACCCTTTTTAGGGGGAGCAGTCACTTTCCTGGGACACATCTCTGAGAGCTGATGCCAAAAGCGGCTCTTGCCCTGAAGGACTGGGCATGACCCTGTATTACATGATTTATGAGGCATTTACCCTGCTCCTGGTGTATTCACCTGTCCATTACAACGCTGGCACTATATTCTAAGGAGGCCCCAATGAAATGAAGCAGAAGGTAATGGACCTGCACCTAGTGAAAACACGCAGACTAAAGCTCTACAGGTCCTATTCACAGGAATCCCTCTGCTTAGGCTAAATTCACACTGTGTACAATGTTTACATTCTGTGCGACTACCTGTCCAATGTATAGACAAACTTATGCAACCGTACACTCATTTTTTTAACTGTATTCAGTTGCATTAAACATTTGGTGCTTTTCAATACAGTTGGGACACTAGCCTCACGTATTCTGGATAAACGTATAAGAAAGGGTAGTCTAATAAAATCTATGGGCTTGTTGGTGGATATGTTGGAAGATTTATTTGGCATACATGCAGATCAGATGGTACAGTGTAAATTTAGCCTAACAGCAGTAACATTTCGTTATTTAGCGGTGCAATATGAACTGTAGCCTGCAGGTGGCAGCACATGCTTGCTTTAATGAATGCACTTGCTACAATGTCAGCTGCAATATTGGAAAGCTCTTACATATTGAGACCAGTCAGCTGCATACGATTTCCAGTGCTGTGTATCCCTTCCTATAGACCTCCATAAAATAACATTCCTACACTTTCTTGCTAATTACTCATAGATTTGTGTAGCAACTCTGTTCTTGTATCACCCAAAGCTTCTCTCTCTGTAGTTCTCTTAATATCTTCGCTGTGTGTACATGGGGAAGTGGGACGCTGCATGGAATACGAAGTGTGGATGATGTAGATAGAGGAGCGCCCCTTTACCACAGCCTTTTTGAAATATCACATTATAACTGCTGCCCTGAAAGATCCTTGTATATGTTCTCCATTAGAGTCCATGCTTTACATTAACTCTTGTCTTGCTGGAGTTATTCCTAGCGATGACCCCTTTCTCTGTGTGAAGCCCTTATGGTCATTATTTGTGACATAACCTTCCTGATCACCGTGTCCTTCTGTCCTGTTTGTACATTTGTCTTTGAACCAGCCTGACCTTCCATTCTTGTTGTTTGTATGGGGATGGGAAATCGGAGTGAATATCAAAGCAAACAAATGCATGGAATAAAAAGCCAGTGTACCTTACCGAGCTGTGCAACTCTTCATTGTCAAGCTTTTCTCTACGTATGAGCAAGAAACGCAGCTTGGATGTTATGTAAGATATGACCTGGTCCGTGTCTGTCTGCAGTGATGATAAGGGGGCCGTAACAGGCAAGCTCCATTCAATTGATTGGGGTTGTGTTGTCTGCAAGCCTCGTTCAGGAGAATAAACATTTCTGCAATGTGTGAAGGCATTGCCCCCACCGATGTGAAAAACAGGATTGAGGAGACCTCAGTCTTAGGGCTCATGCACACAGCCACAGTTTGTCCGCATCCGATCCGCATGTCTGTTCTGCGACCCTGCAAATAAAAGATAGAACGTGTCCTATTCTTGTTCATTTTGCGGAAAAGGATAAGACATTTCTACAGAAGTAAGGCCTCATTCACACTTCAGTGTTTGGTCAGTGATTTCCATCAGTGATTTGTGAGCCAAAACCAGGTGCAACTCTAAACACAGAACAGGAGCAGATCTTTCCCTTTTATCTCATGTCTGTGGAGGCTCCACTTCTGGTTTTGGCTCACAAATCACTGATGGAAATCACTGACCAAACACTGAAGTGTGAACGAGGCCTAAAAAAAATTATGTTGGCTTACACACTCGGCCTGGGATCAGTGTTTTGCGGATCCGCAAAACACTTACAGCTGTGTGCATGAATAGAAGAAAAAACATGACGCAGCTACTTCACTTGTTCTTGCAGTAATACAGCCAAATATATTTACAGTGCTCTAATGCAAAAAATACCACAAAAAGGTTGCCAAGTGGGAAAAAGGACATACAGCCTAATAAAGCTACGTGCACACAACAGTGAAAAACGGACATGTGATGGACGTTTTTTTTTTTAATGGCCGTTAGACTACCATTGTTCTTAAAACAGATGTGTATCGGGTTATTTACATGGCGTTTTTTTTGACAGCCCGTAAATAACTAACGTCAAAATATAGAATATGTTCTCGCTCGTCCGTTTTTACTAACCAACTGCCCCCATACCATTGAATGGGTCCTTTTTTAGCGTCAATTTCTCAGAAAGGCATCAGTGAAAAATTGGCAGTTTAAAAACCTGACAATCAGTTTTTTCACTGTCTTTGCATGTCGCCTTATAAATCATTATAAGACTGTGCAATCCTTTCAAAGGAGCAGAGGTCAGAATGGGAACTCACACTGACAGGCCTCTTTCCCACGTGCGTGCGCGCCCCCCGTGGTCGTGCACAATGCACGAGCACAGTCCGTGGGGCAGCCGCAGCAGATCGCCGAACCATTCCCTTGAATGGGTCCGCGATCTGGCCGTTCTGCAAAAAGACAGGACATGTTCTATCTTTTTGCAGAACGGAAGTACGGGAGGAAACCCCACGGAAGCACTCCGTAGTGCTTCCGTAGGGTTCCGTTCTGCACCATTCCGCATCTCCGGATTTGCGGACCCATTGAAGTGAATGGGTCCACATCCGTGATGCGGAATGCCCACGGAGCGGCGCCCGTGTATTGCGGATACGCAAATGCGGTCCACAATACGGCAACGGGGCGCACACGCTGCGACTTTCTCGTCTTGAACTCGCTCATCTGTGTCTGGCCTTAGGCTTCATTTGCAACAGGTACAACATGTTTTGACCCTGGGCTACTGCTTTTACAGAGAAAGACCCCAGCCCAGAATCAAAATGTGTGCCATTTGTTGCAAATGAATGCTCATGCTGAAGTAATCCATTGTTCTGGGAGGGATATAGCTTATATACCAGTTATAGTAAGGATAACTGGTGCAGACAACATGGCTATAGGTTTGACACTTCACCACACTGGCCAGTGTGACCAACAAGAGCATTCCAGAGCTGGTCAGGCGAGGGCAGGTAAAGGTTTATGTACGGTATATGTGATTCTGACAAATCATATTTAGATGGTGCCAATCATTCTCCTCTTTCACGAGTTGTGGCTCCAGTTTCTTCATTTAGTTGTGCATACAACTCCCCTGTAGTCCCATGTCTCTACGGTTCCAGACCACAAACAAACCCTGTGTACTCTGATCCTGCAAACCAGGTGCCACTCCTTTCCATCGGCCGACTCTTCTTGCTCAGACTCCATTCACATCTCCATTTAGGAGATCAAGCTGCCTGATCCAGAGCAAATGCACGTCCAGAGGAAACCCTGCCAGAAATTGTCCAGATCAAAGCTGGCCCTCATTGCAGTCAGTGGGGATCTGGCAGCGAAGTAGAGGTTCTGGCAGGCTGCCCTTTGCCGGAACAGCCTGCTGTATCTCCTCACAGAGATGTGAACAAGGAGTAAGATATATTTAAATCAATAAGATACGTTCCAAAAGTTCAAATGGCCTTTCAGGTGGCCATGAGATTTCTGGATTTTGCTGCACTTCCAGCCCTGGCTTATTAATTGAGAATTGGCATTTTACATCCATGGTTGGTGACTTGAGAGTCTGAAGGCACCAGAGCAAGTTTAGACTTTGGAGCAACTATAAAAAACAGAAGCGTACATTTGAAGTTTTAATGATACTTCACTACTGGTACTCAGACATTAAAGAATTTGTATTTTTTTTCAATTTTACATAAACTTCTAACTCACCACCAGTATTCTAGCACTGTAATTTGTTACACCCTAACTTAGTTGCATCCAAACATTTTGAACCTTCTCATTGTGGGAACCTGGTCATGTGGTCTCATGTCTGATTCCTTGCTCTAATGTTTAAACAGGAACTCGGTCCCTCCCATGCGGCTGACTTCCTGTAAAAGCAGGCAAAGAAACCTATCTTGGCCCAAGTCAAATTAATATATCACTTTTATTCGATATACATTAAAACCTGAATAGGTGCATAGAACGCAATGGTACCGACCATTGAAACAGAAAAGTAAATAGGATATTAAAAACACAGCCACCAAACCACTGTTGTTGACATTGGCTTAATAACATAGGAGAAAAAGAGAGAAGGGAAGGAAGGGAGGGGGGGGGGGAAATGTGCACAATCCCTGCCCCAGAATGTGAGAAGGAAAATTGATTACCCTACCACGTCTGCACTTTATGGCTACAGTAACATCTAGTTGCCTTGCTTTCACATCTGCTGCATGTGTATTGGTGTGCGATTTGTACTATCGATACACCCAGGCAAATATAGATACTACCTATCTCCTGCCTATTAGTCCAGACGTGGATAACACTATTGATTCTCCTATAAATACCAGCTACTGTCAGTGGTGAGACTGTAATCCATCCGGACTACTCATGAAAACTACACAGTAGGGAGGTGACCGCACATTAAAACCTAACTCTGCCCCCCGACATGTTTCGCCAGTTACACTGGCTTCCTCAGGGGTAATGGGCAGCAATGGATGACATCAAACACCGGAGGCTGAAATAGTGAAAGTTCTGATTGACAGGTGTTAGCTACCTATCCATCATAGGGGAGGTAAAGACCACGAGTCAACGGAACAAGGGATTCCCAACCAGTTTCCCAAGCTGGTACTTGCCAAGCCTTAAGCTGCTTACCTTCTGCGATCTGACGAGTGCAGGTACATTCAGCTTAGAATAACCGTTGACAGAGTGGTCTTTACCTCCCCTATGATGGATAGGTAGCTAACACCTGTCAATCAGAACTTTCACTATTTCAGCCTCCGGTGTTTGATGTCATCCATTGCTGCCCATTACCCCTGAGGAAGCCAGTGTAACTGGCGAAACATGTCGGGGGGCAGAGTTAGGTTTTAATGTGCGGTCACCTCCCTACTGTGTAGTTTTCATGAGTAGTCCGGATGGATTACAGTCTCACCACTGACAGTAGCTGGTATTTATAGGAGAATCAATAGTGTTATCCACGTCTGGACTAATAGGCAGGAGATAGGTAGTATCTATATTTGCCTGGGTGTATCGATGGTACAAATCGCACACCAGTACACATGCAGCAGATGTGAAAGCAAGGCAACTAGATGTTACTGTAGCCATAAAGTGCAGACGTGGTAGGGTAATCAATTTTCCTTCTCACATTCTGGGGCAGGGATTGTGCACGTTCCCCCCCCCCCCTTCCTTCCCTTCTCTCTTTTTCTCCTATGTTATTAAGCCAATGTCAACAACAGTGGTTTGGTGGCTGTGTTTTTAATATCCTATTTACTTTTCTGTTTCAATGGTCGGTACCATTGCGTTCTATGCACCTATTCAGGTTTTAATGTATATCGAATAAAAGTGATATATTAATTTGACTTGGGCCAAGATAGGTTTCTTTGCCTGCTTAGGCATCTGTAAATAAAGTGTTTAATTAACCTTGCCCTAGTCTGGTCCTATAGTTATTTAGTGACTTCCTGTAAAGTACAGGACGACACGACCAATCAAATCCCTCCTGGCAGCTCTCAGGCCCCTCCCCCATCTTCCTCTTCTGTTGAAGATATATTGCCCGCCCTCCCCGTCACGCTGATCTCCTTGCAGGTAATAGGACAGGTGAGGAGAGGGCAGACAAGCTCAAGCTGCAGTACACAGGCGGTGTGAGGGGACAGCAGCTGTGTCACTGGGCTGCCCCTACACAGCACTCAGCAGTTCAGTGTGGTGAGGGTCTGGCCCTCTGTCTCTGTAACGCCAGGCATGATGGGAAATGTAGGATTCATTAGGAAAACCATCTCTGAGGTGAAGAGGGAATCAAGATGGCAGACAGCCCACAAATAAAACAGGCATACACAAGAGCCTCCATCTTATTCTTTACTAATGACCTATAGGCAAAGAACAGAAAGCCCAGTGTGCTTCTTTCTAGGGGTTTACCCCAATAAAGCAAGGAAACCTGCACCAATATCCAATAAAATAATTTGCAACTATAGATTTCTGTGATAGCTGCTTTGACAACTATTGCAATCTATATTGTATGAGGGCCTTAAACAATAAAGGCTAGGTCTACACAACGACATTTGTCGGGCAACATTTTGCTGCACTAATGTCGCGTGACAATTTTTATAATGGCAGTCTATGGTGTCGCACTGCAACATCCTGCGACGCAACAGTCGCAGAAAATCCATTCGAGATGGATTTTTCTGCGACTGTTGTGTCGCAGTATGTTGCAGTGTGACACCATAGACTGCCATTATAAAAATTGTCACGCGACATTAATGCAACAAATGTTGTCGTGTAGACGTAGCCTAAACCTCAGGAACCATGTATAAATGTGACTTCTAATGGGCACTCCTGGAATGTTAAATGAAGCTACTAGTTTATCAATTCATCATTTTCACCAAGTTTCACCTATACGCTATAGGCCAAGGGGTCTATAGACATTTTCACCAGGACTGCCGAGTAGCTGGGCTCCTCCTTGTGCAATGCTGGAGTTGTCTCTCCTCACAGGCAAAAAGAGAGGAGCTGCGGCTGCATACGCTTCTCCACGTGGTAAAGGAAATCGGTTTTATGCATATACACCTAATTAAAATCTAAGGGTACTTTCACACTTGCTTTTTTTCTTCTCCGGCATAGAGTTCCATCCTAGGGGGCTCTATACGGAAAATAACTGATCAGTTTAATCCCCATACATTCTAAATGGAGAGGAATCCGTTCAGTATGAATCAGGATGTCTTCAGTTCAGTCTTTATGACCGATCAGGACAAAGATAAAACTGCAGCATGCTACGGTTTTATCTCCGGCAAAAAAAACTGAAGACTTGCCTGAATGCCGGATACAGCATTCCGGTCTGCACATGCAAACCGCGGATCCACAAAAAACGGAAGCCACCCGTGTGCCTTCCGCAATTTTGTGGAACGGGCAGCCCATTGTAGAAATGCCTATTCTTGTCCGCAAAACAGACAAGAATAGAACAGGTTATATTTTTTTTGCAGGGCCACGGAACAGAGCAACGGATGCGGACAGCACACGAAGTGCTGTCCGCATCTTTTGCGGCCCCATTGAAGTGAATGGGTCCGCACCCGAACCGCAAAAACTGCGGCTCGGATGCGGACCTGAACAACGGTCGTGTGCATGAGGCCTCCCTCCTGTGCACAGTACTAGTATAGATCAAATGCAACGTCCAAGTTACATGGTTGATTCTGAAGAAAGGATAAATATTGAATTCTAAATTCAGGGAACTTTATTACTAAGAACTGTTCCATTTCAATTGTATTTTGTAGAGAATAAAACCAAACACTATACATTAGAAGCCAATACTGATTTATTAACAGATAGACAAGCGGGCATTTAAAATAACAACATAGTAAAATATAATTTCTTCTGATAGAACAACATTAAAGAACCAAATAAAATCCAAACCAATTTACAGTGTTCTGCATGTAAACAATACTAGTTATAAGGCACATGTTCATAAAACAAGGAACACCTCACTGGGGAGACAACACATCTCAGCGTAAACTCAACTGCTGTACAGCAGAACTGGAGAGAACCACAAAGACATCAGCGGAAACGTGAGAATTCATAATCTGTGATGTAACCCCGAAATTATAGGAGGCGGTGGCACTCCACAACATTTTAAGTAGGCAATGTATACAAAATCCTTGCATTCCCCATGTAATAACAATTCTGCAGCGTCGTTTCTGATGACTCTACGAGGAGTCATTTCTTTATTATTATTCCTTCTTGAAGTAATAAATGAATTGCTACTAGTTTTCATTAAAGGTCCACCTGGGAGTTACCAGTGGTGGTTCCTGACGCTATCCAACCAGCGATGTCAGTGGCAGACTGTACAGGGACACAGCCCCCAACTACCAGTTTGTCCTTTATTGTAGACTTCAGGCAAGTCATTCTTAAAATCCTTATAGGAATAATACAGGAATGGCACAACAGAGTCATATGAAAAAGATGCTCCAGAATGAAAGTAGTTATTGAAAGAGACAAGTCAGGAGAGGTGACAGGTCCTTTTTAAAAGGGAATCTGTAAGCTCCGAAAGACCCTCCAAACTATGCTCTTATAGTGGTGTATAGTGTAAGTGCAGAGTCAAATTATGCAATTTTTATCTTCATAGTCCCTTGCATTCTGATGCTGTGCAATCAGCAATAAAATGCATAGAGAGGACTCCTGACATAATGGGGAGGACTCAAAGAGGTTTGTGGGAGCATAGCATCAGAATGCAAGCGAGTATGAAGAGAAAAACTATACAGCCGAACTCGGCATCACTTACACTGCTTACTTTTAGTTTTGGAGCTCAGAGAATCCCTTTAAGGACATCTACAAGATAATCTAATAGTGAAGGCATACAGGGGGAGCATGCCTCCCTCTTGTGGGGGAAAAGGGATCTGTGCAATTACTCCTCTTGCAGGAAGGGTCCTCGTCCGGGCTTCCCAGCTCCACACTCGTTTATAGTAGGAGGTGGTTTCAAAGCAATGATGGGAAGCAAAGACTAGTCTATGATATCTGTTCTAAAGGAAACTAGTGGCTAATACAATTAAAAGGGAATGTACACCTTTGCAAACAATTCTTTTATAGTGATCCAATGCACCTAACTTCATAAAATACAGGAACTTTGGGGGAGATGTATCAAGATCGGTGCTTTCTGCACTGGTCTTGATATTCCCTGCACTGCCAGAGGATGCGGCAAATTAATTACGAGGTGCATCCTCCGGCATTCCGTGCGCCTAAACGGAAATCTACGACAGCTCAGAGCCAACGGCTTCACTTGCATTATAAAACTGATGTAAATTAAGATAAATTTGTTTTGACCGTTAGCCACACCCTTTTCCTACACCCCTTTTTTGAAAAGTGGCGAGGGCAGCTTAAAAATAGGCAGTTGCGACTTTTTTAAAGTAGCATTTAAAATAAATAAAATCACACCCACAGTTTTCTACTTTTGAAAGCCACTTTTCTAGAGCAAGGGAGACGATAAATCTTCCCTTTGTCCCCATGGTCACGGACTGCCTGTATAGTCTGATCCAGAGTTAAACTTTTCATCTACTTCTTGAAAGCATATTTTTGGTAAGTAGGGGAAAGATACATGGCAATATGACATCTGAATAAGACTACACAAGGTCTCTTTGTAGGTTATTACTACAGAGACACATAGTTCTGCAGAGGAGTGATTTGCAAAGTTGCTTAAAGGGGTTCTGCACTTTCATTTAACTGATGATCTATCCTCTGGATAAATCATCAGCTTCTGATCGGCGGGGGTCCGACACCCGGGACCCCCGCCGATCAGCTGTTTGAGAAGGCAGCGGCGCTCCAGCGTTTACCGCTGGGCCGCCCACTGACATCATGACCAGCATCAACTGGCGTGGGCGGGGCTAAGCTCTGTTCACTTGAATGGAGCTTAGCCGCGCCCACACTAGTTGATACTAGTCGTGACGTCAGTGGGCAGGCGGCCCGGCGGTAAACAGTGAGAAGGCCGCGGCGCTGCTGGAGCACCGCTACCCTCTCAAAAAGCTGATCGGCGGGGGTCCCGGGTGTCGGACCCCCGCCGGTAAGGTGCTGATGATCTATCCTGAGTAGGGATCGACCGATTATCGGATTTACCGATATTATCGGCCGATATTCAGGATTTTGAACACTATCGGTATCGGCATTTATTTTGCCGATATTCCGATAGTGTATGGGGAACACAGATCACGCTGCTGACAGCGCTCTCCGCGTTCCCTCAGCAGCAGCACAGGGGAGAAGGAAGCAGTGTCTCCTCCCCCTGTGCTGCTCCTGCCGCTGCAGCCAATGAAAGTACAGGGGACAGGAGGAGGGGAGGAGCTATGGCCACTGCCTCACCAATGAAGATTAATCTATCATTCATTCATATACAGGAGGCGGGAGCTGCAGAATCACATAGCTGGCTCCCGGCCTCTATGAGCGGTAGCTGCGATCTGCGGTAGTTAACTCCTCAGGTGCCGCGGATCGCAGCTACAGCTCATAGAGGTCAGGAGCCGGCTATGTGATCCTGCAGCCAGCTCCCGCCTCCTGTATATGAATAAATTAGAGATTAAGCTTCATTGGTGGCGCAGTGCGCCCCCCAAGCCACCCAGTATCAGACATTGGTGGCGCAGTGCGCCCCCCCCCTCCCCCCCAGTACTAAGCAGTGGTGCGCCCCCCCCCCCCCCCACCCCAGTCGCAGTGCGCCCCCCCACAGGATCCCTGCTCTGCCGATCGGAGCCCCAGCAGTGTAATGCTGGGGTTCCAATCGGTTACCATGGCAGCCAGGACGCTATTGAAGCCCTGGCTGCCATGATAAGCTCCATGCTGCTGTGTGCACAAAGCACACAGCAGCAGGGACAATAGGGTGAATAGGACAAGGGTGAATAGGACAAGGGTTCTAGTCCCTAAGGGGGCTAAAAGTTAGTTAAAAAAAAAAAGTTACAAAAAAAAATAATAAAAACTCCAAAATATTAAATATAAATGAAAAAGAAAGATTTACAAAAAAAAATAAAAAATACAGATTAACAATAAACATTAATTTTCAGCAGATTTGTGGGAATTTTAATTTTTTTTTCAAAAATGAAAATTCCCAGAATATCGGTATAAATTATCGGCTATCGGCCTGAAAGTTCACAAATTATCGGTAACGGCCCTAAAAAATCAATCGGTCGATCCCTAATCCTGAGGATAGATCATCAGTTAAATGAAAGTGCAGAACCCCTTTAAATTTAGGGGAAAGAAAAAAATATATATATATATATATAAAAGCTCTTATTCGCAAGAGAAGTACAACAAACCATTGGGCCCAGTTTTACTAAGTGGTTGCATTGATGTGATGCATTATTCGTTTATTTGCTTGGACAGTAGCTGGATATCTGCACACAAAATAAAACTGAAACCCAATGCATATTGTATGCCATAGAATTTCCTTATGGATGCATGGTAAATAACACAAATTACTCATTGCCTTCTGAAAGATTAATACCGTACTTACCTACTCCCCACAGCTCTGGTTTTGTGCGCTAGCTATTATTACATCTACCGGTGCCCAGCTTGTTTTCGTCCCAAAGCGGCATGTCACTGCTGAAGCCAGCCATTGACAGTGGCGAACAAGAGCACGTCCATAACTGGCTGGAAGAATACAAGGCTGGGACTGGGAGATGGAGGACCAAAAGCTAGCGCGCAGGACCACAGCATGGGGAGAAGGCAAGTATGAACTGCTCAGCAGGCAATGCAGGCTGGAGGGGGGCTTCAGTTAATAAGTAGTTATTCCCAGAGAACCCCTTTCAGTACAGGAGGTTTTTGCATTTTAATTTTTTTTCCCGATCCATAACTTTTTTATATTTCCGTTCACATAGCTGTATGAGGGCTTATTTTTTGTGGGACAAGTTGTACTTTCTAATGCCACCATTATTTATGGCATACAATGTAGTGGGAAGTGGTAAAAAGAAATAAAAAAATCCAAATGTGGTGGAATTGAAAAAAACACTATTCCTCCACCGTTTTATGGGTTTTGTTCCCACGGTGTTTCGTTTGCGTCATGCCCTTCACCCTCTGGGTCAGTACAATTACAACAATACCCCATATGCATAGGTTTTTTATGTCTAAATAGTGTGAAAATAAATGTAAACTTTGTAAAAATAAAATAAAAACATATACTGACACACAACTTTTTTATAGTTATGTCTACTGAGCTGTGTGGGGGCTCATTTTTTGCAGGACAATCTGTAGTTTTTATTGATATTTTGTAGTGTGTGTGACTTTTTTTTTAAAATCACATTTTATTGCAATTTCGACCCTTTTTTTCCGTTACGCCATTCGCCGTATATAAAAAAAAAATAATGTATATATTTTAATAGTACAGACGTTTTCGGTCGCGGTGATACCCATGATGTTCATGTTTTTGTTATTTAGGCATTTTTTTTTTTCATTATACGGAAAGGGGGAGCGATTTCAACTAATATTTTTTATAAATTTTACTTTTTTTTGCAATGACTTTAAAGCTCATATATGAGCCTATAAAATCTGTTTTTTTATTTTATCATTTTGAACAATCATGTATTTTTAAAATGTTTATTAAATGTCTATTGCTCATTTCGTATGTTGGCCTGCCATCTGTTGGCCAATATAAGAATTGCAGCACAAATGCTCTGGGTCTCGTCAGCATTTAAAGCAATTACAGACAACTGCATTGGCTGCAGGGGATCTTACTAGGTTTTTGACAGTTTAGATTACCACAATCTCACTTGATCACGGCATCTAAAGCCTTTAATTACCGCGATCGGCATTATTTACCGGTCGCGGTATTAAACGGCAGGCGCTGCTGTTTGAAACAGCAGAGACCTGCCGGCCATGACGCGCACCATGTTTGCCTTTCGCTCCAGTGAAGTACACGTGGCAAACAAGGGAGGATGCTGTTTGTCAGTGAAAATATAGGGGGCTTAGTGTTTAAAGCAGAGAGGAATTTCCAGTTGGTGCTAAATACCGGCAGACTGTGGCTGACTAGTATCCGCATGGGTGATTAAGTGCCAGCAGGAATCCATGACTGGCAATAGCAATGCTTTATATTACAAATTTGCCAGTACAATAAATAACTATTGAGTATGTAGCAAGAAGGCTCCAAAGGAAGAGGACTACAGCTTGTAGCACTTTTCTCCCAAAGGCTGCATCCGAGTCAAGATGCAGCCTGTAATGTCTAAAAAAGATATGGGGAGAGAGAGCTCCAAGCAGCTCTGCATATCTGGGCCAGAGAAGCTTCCGCCCAAGAGACCGCCACAGCTCTAGTGGAATGAGCCCCGAACGAGGAGTCAGGCTAAGGGAAGAATAAGCCGGGGAAATAGAATTCTTAACCCATCTAGCAATAACATTAGCAGAGACTTTGCAACCTCTACCCAAAATCTGAATAAGGAGATTCTCATCTATTCTCCAAGATGATGTGGAGTCTAGGTAAAAAACTAAACACCTTCTGACATCAAGGCAATGAAATCTTTCTTCCAACAGATTGGTTGGATTTGGACAGAAGGAGGGTAGAATCACATCCTGACTTCTATGAAAATCGGAGACCACCTTAGGCTGAAAGGATGGAAGCGGTCTAATCACCTTGTCCTCTAAAATGGTAGTATAGGGAGGGAAGGCAGAGAAAGCCTGAATTTCTGAAACCCATCTAGCAGATGTTATAGGGTTATAGGCCATTTTGAAAGTAAGCATTTTAATAGAAATCTCAGTTAATGGTTCAAACGGCTTTTGTGATAGGGGCGAATGGACAGTATTCAAATCCCAGGGGGGAGACAAGGGTCTTAAAGAAGGGTGTATTCTTGATGCTGCCAACGAGAATCTTTTAATCCATGGATGATCTGCTAATCTGGAATCAAAGAAATAACTTAAAGCAGCTACCTGGACTTTTAGGCCTCTTTCACACTACAGTTTTTTGCGTTCCGTATACGGTCCGTTTTTTGCGTTCCGTATACGGTCCGTATACGGAACCATTCATTTCAATGGTTCCGCAAAAAAACGGAATGTGTTCCGTATGCATTCCGTTTCCGTATTTCCGTTTTTTCGTTCCGTTGAAAAGATAGAACATGTCCTATATTTGGCTGCAAATCACAGTCCGTGGCTCCATTCAAGTCAATGGGTCCGCAAAAAAAACGGAACACATACGGAAATGCATCCGTATGTCTTCCGTTTCCGTTCCGTTTTTTGCGGAACCATCTATTGAAAATGTTATGCCCAGCCCAATTTTTTATATGAAATTACAGTATACTGTATTTACCATACGGAAAAACGGAACGGAACAACGGAACGGAAACGGAACCACAACGGAAGCAAAAAACGGAACAACGGATCCGTGAAAAACGGAACGCAAAACACTGAATTCAACATACTGTAGTGTGAAAGAGGCCTTAAAGGGACACTCACAGGTCCAATAAGCATATTTAGCTATATATATATTATATATATTATATATATATATATATATATCTCTGCACGGTTCTTCTAATGTGTATTAAAAACATATAAGTATACCCCTTGTTTACCTTATAAATACAGTAAACTTATGTTTTATAACCTGACAGAATCGTCTTCTTTCTGCCCAAGGGGCGGCGTTTCAGCTTCTCTTGCGCCCAGCCAGCCTCGCCCCAACTGCCGTTTTGAAGCACCGCCCAGCTCATCAATATTCACTTCGCTGGGCGGCTTCTCCTGTCACCGACGTTCCGAGATCCCGCGCATGCCCAGCAGAAAGCTGTGGGATCTCGGAACGTCGGAGACAGCAGAAGCCGCCCAGCGAAGTGAATATTGATGAGCTGGGCGGCGCTGCAAAACGGCAGTTGGGGCGAGGCTGGCTGGGCGCAAGAGAAGCTGAAACGCCGCCCCTTGGGCAGAAAGAAGACGATTCTGTCAGGTTATAAAACATAAGTTTACTGTATTTATAAGGTGGACAGGGGTTAGACTTATATGATTTTAATACACATTAGAAGACCTGTGCAGTCATATATATATCTAAATATGCTTATTGGGCCTGTCAGTGTCCCTTTAATGTAGATGCTTTAAGATTCCTGTCTAGCCCTGCTTGCAAAAACTCTAGGATCTTTTTCCTGTCACTCTTCCTACCCCTTTGTCTTTTAAAACTGGCCTGGGATTTACGAAAAAAAAAGGAGGTTTTCTGAAGAACCGGGAAACCCCCTTTTTATCTGAGGCCCTCTCTAGGATGTCATCAAGTGAGGAACCAAACAGCCTAGAACCCTCACATGGAAGAGAGCAGAGTCTAGACATGGAACCTTGATCCGCCTTCCACAATTTAAGCAAGATAGCCTGTCTAGCTGCATTAGACACGGCAGCTGCTCTGGCAGAAAAGCGGATCGCATCAATAGAAGCGTCCACGAGGAAGTCTGTAGCTTTAGAAAATGTAGGGAGGGAAGATAGTAATTCCTCTGTAGGTATTTTGTCCTTAATATGAGCCTCCAGCTGATCTAACCATAGCCTTAAGAACCTGGAGACCCAAGAAGCAGCAATGGCCGGCCTAAGACTTGTTGAAGCAGACTCCCAAGCACGTCTACGATAAACGTTTCCTTTTTTTATCTAAAAGGATCTCCTAAACAGCCTAACTCATTGAATGGTAGAGCAGAATTTTTGGGCTATTTTAGCTACTGGGGCATCTACCGTGGGGGCTCTGTCCGATGTCCGCTACAGACTCCTCAAATGGATATTTTCTTTTTTTCATTTTCCATCAGGATTTTTCCATTATTTTCTGATAAAGGCTTCCATATTTTTATGAATGGAGAAAACTCTGACTTTTAGGACTGAGACCCTCAAAAACCTGGTCAGCAATAGATTTAGGTTGTTTTATATGCTCTAATTGCATGATGGCTTTAAGTAAAGGCTCGGTATCTTCCGGTGGAAAAAGAGCCCTCCCCGCTGAATCCTCATCTGAAAAGAAGAAATCATCTGATAAGGCCTAGCAGCATTCTGTAACCTCGTCCTACCCTGAAAAATCTGAATCAGAGTTCTTATTATATGTAGACCTTTCTGGAGACCTTGGGCGACTCCGACGAGCGATTTAATAGAAGATTTAACTTCTGACCGTACCAAGGCCATAATATTTCTAGATAAGCTGTGAGACTCTTCCATAACCCACTTATCTATACATGCTTGACATAGTGGTTTAAAATAAGACGCTGCTAAAGCTACTCTACATCATCCACATTCTTTATGTTTAGTCTTTCCGGATGATTTCTTTGCTGTTTTTGCTACCTACAACAATAAAGCAAAAACACCCCAAATTAATTAGGAGAGGATAAATCTCACCAATAGCTTCCCCACTCCTCAGGGCTTGTGGGCCTTGAGGGTTCCAGGGGGTCTGCGCGTCCTGCATCACCTGGTTCCGACATGCTGGTGGAAACCCAGATCCTGCACAGCACTGTGTGCACACAAGACTGGCTGCCTTCTCCTGCTGCCAATTTATCAAATCCGCCTTGGCTCCTTTTAACCCCAGGCCCAAAAATGCCTAATCCAACGCATGAGGATGCCCACACCTCGCCCGGTGCCCCGGAAATGACATCAATGAGCTGGAAGGGGCCCTGCCAGCGCGCATGAGCAGAACGCAAGAGAAGCGCACACCGCTATCTTGGAAGCGGGACGCTGGGCACCCTGCTGCAATGGACCGGAAGCCGCCTGAACACGGCCACAGTGGCTCCCCAATGAGGCTTGGGAGGAGGCAGGAAGAAGGCTCGGGCAGTGGCTCCCAATGAGACAGACGCTGCCAGGGATAGGTATTTTTTACTGTATAGTAGACCCGAACCTCCCCAGCCTCCCGAGGCAAGAACCAAAGCAACAATAGGACACAGAGCTCCTCAGGTACCTCCTATCCGGAGGACAGGAAACCTGAACTGAGGTGTGGTGGGGGTGTGAACCATTTTATCTCTTAAGGTTTCCTGTCCTGGATGGGAGGTCCTAATCAAATGGGTGAGGGGAAAAACTGTGGTATGTCTGCAGATGAAATCTAAGGCATAGAGGTATGGCTATGTGGAGGCCCAATAATTGCTCTGTGCCAAACTGAGCTGTATGACCACTTAAAGTGACTCTGCCAGCTTACAGATGTTGTCCGACATGTCCGAAGCAGCAGGGACATGCTGGAATAGAGACACCAACTCACTTTTTTTCTCTGGGGGATGGAAAACCGAAATATGCTGCCTTATGTGAAGCACATTACAATATTCCAATTACAGGCCTTTACTACTGGCATCCAAAATGACACAACATTTGACTACTAGAATCACTAACAGAAACATAGATTAGGAGTCTGGTGTATTCATGAGGGATCGCTCCCCTTGCACTCTCCCACCCCGCTCTGCAGTGACTGCTGTGTATACATGCAGACACAGCCCTAAGAGAGTGCTCTCCTCATTATTAGGCCCCTTTCAGACGAGCAGGTGTCACGCTGTGGACTTGCAGTGCAGCAGCCGGCATGAACTTCCAGCACTACCGGGGTTACATAACATTATGATTTATGATGCTATGTAACCTTCACATAATGCTGTCAGTGTTATCCAATACATTCCAGAACTGTAAGGGTTACATAGCATCATAAACTAACATAATACTATGCAACCCTGGCAGTGCTGGAAGGTCAGTACAGGGTGCTGCGCTGCGAGTCCGGAGCAGGACACTCGCTCATCTGAAAGGGGCCTTATACTGGACACAAAATGTGGGTGGGGAATTTATCATTTCTTGTCCCCATCTGGTTTTCTTTTTGGTGCTCCAATTTGCAACAAATTTAGCAATAGGTGCAGGTCTCATCAGTAATCATTGTATTCGGAGTCCCAAGACAAGTGAAAAACATGGCACTCATCATACGGTTAAAATCCTCTCCATGGCGCTTGCAGGTACATAGGAGGTGGAGATCAAGGCAACGGCCGTTTCATTCGCTGTCCCACTTAGTCAGACTATGGAATGGCCGTTGCCTTGATGTCCACCTCCTATGTACCTGCAAGTGCAATGAAGAGGATTTTAATTGTACGGCGAGTGCCGTGTTTTCCAATTATCTTGGGACTGCAAATTAATGGGGTGATTTATCAAACTGGTGTAAAGTAGAACTGGCTTAGTTGCCCATAGCAACCAGAATCCAGCTTTACATTTTTGACAGCTTCCTTGGAAAGTGAAAGGTGGAATCTGATTGGTTGCTATGGGCAACTAAGCCAGTTCTATCTTACACTAGTTTTATAAATGACCCCATAAATGTCTATGACACAGAACACCATCCCTGATTGGCTTAGGTTGACTCCCAACCAGCGGTCGTACGCACAGATTGCATGAAGCCCCAGTAGTGCCGACTTCTATCTGTTCAGTAATCATTTTATCTCACCCTTTCCTTGGAGTAACAAATAAGCAACTTACTAAAAAGTTGCAACCTATAAATCTGTCAGCACCAGAAATAATGAGACAGAGTTGTCAAATATTCAAAAACATCAAAACTCTTCATAAATTCAGCTGACTCTATAAAGTGTAAGTTACGTTTATGCCAAAAAAGTGGCCCCACTATAATGATAAATTCCCCCTACGTATCTGCTGTATTATTCCAGCACCACTAGCAGCCACAGATCTCACTTTTTGACTACTAGTCATACAGACCTGTACCTATAATACGCTGTCCTATAATTCCCTTTTACAGTGAATCCTAATCACACAGAGCAGTAATTCGTGTGTTTTACATATTTTAGCTGTGGTCAGTATTACAATTTTACAATCAAGCACTGCCCTATGAGTCTGGTAATACACATAATACACATGAGGTTGCGGTGCTACAGTTTTGCAATATGGCACTAGGTGTGAGGTAAGGTGTGCCATTATTGTGGGCACCATAATCAGACCTGAAATTGTGTACATTTTGTAGAATTATGACTTGATAGAGTATTGCAAGGGCAAATGTTATACTGTTATTGCAGAAGCTCCTCCGTCATAAAATAGAAAGTACATTGAGATGTGTTTGCTGGATGGCTCCGCTCCAGCTTGCTGGCTTAACTAATAGATCTCCCCTAATCTGTGTATAGATAGGGACCCATTTTTTTTTCCCTTAAAAAGATAGTTTTATCAAGTTCAGCATAACATTCTAGTCTCCTCCTATGTTGATCCAGAAGAAGAAGAAAAATAAAGTGCACCTGTCAGTTAGCTGCCCATGTGTTCGCACGATTGGGGTAAAAATCCCCTCCAGTCCTCAATATTTCATAGTTTATTTCTTTACACTGGAAGTTGAGGCAGGTTTCTATAGTACAGTTAATATGTGCTTACATGTGTGTCTCTCGACACTTGCTGCCATAATTTTAGAGGGTTATCCAACCATGGACATTTATCACAGTCCAAACTTGGACGCAAGGCTAGAGGCACAAAAACAGTCCCTTATGTAATATACCAAATCTATAAAGACATCACAACATCCCTATAATTAAAAATCATAGATGTGACCTTCTGCTGCATATCACATTCACTATGGGGACTACAATCCTGAGAGAATGTTAAAGAGCAGGCATTCTCAAACTGCGGCCCTCCAGCTGTTGCAAAACTACAACTCCCAGCATGCCCGAACAGCCTACAGCATGGCATTGTGGGAGTTGTAGTTTTACAACAGCTGGAGGGCCGCAGTTTGAGGATGCCTGCTAAAGAGAATTTGTAAACCGATACATCTATTTATTATAGTGTCCGGCTCAAGGGCAGGCCGGGTTTTGTGGGTGCACCTACAACACATTCCCCAGTCTTCGGACCAAGAGGCCAAAAACTCCTCTGCATTGCATGCTAATGACGGCACGTGAGCACTTTCAGCACTCCTTATAAGCCGAGAGGGCTCCTTCCTCCTGCTCAGACTCAGGTACGTACACTAAGGGGGTTCACATGTCCTCTTTAGCATATGGTCAGGGGGAACAGAAGATCGCTTTGGGGTTGTTTAGTGGATGGCTCTTTGCCTGTCTCACCACTCAAGCAGATCAAGGTTAGAGCTCCGTCAGGGCACATATGCTCTTCAAAAACGCATTTCCCTTAGGTGGACTTTTATAACCTCAATATGAAATAAAACTGACAATAGACAAGAGGTAAAAATACATTCATAAGACAAACTCTACAAATTCTTACTAAAAACAATGAATACAAAAAGGACTGTTTAAAAAGTGCCGCATCGGCACAGACGACCCACGGTCGAATTAAGACTTTCATGCCGAAAAAGTTTGTGTACAAGAGATGCTAAGAATACCTGACTTTAGACAAAATGATCCACTGCGGAATTCACACCGAAGAATGTGGTCACCTGTCTAGAAATAAGAAGAGATTTTCATTAGGGTCTCTGAGATTGCTTGCAATAAGGGTTCTGTGTGGAGGGAGAAGCCTTCACGTGGATTTTCTGCCATTCATCATGTGTTCTTTTCCTTTTAGTTCCAGCTTGTGGTGACTGAACCTCTTGACAATGGTGCCAGGGATTAGAGCAGCAAGCGCTATTGCCAATAACTTTAGTAGTGTTCCCCACGAAAACATGTCATCCAAAGATTTGATCTTTGACAAAATGGAGCCTGTCTGGACGCAGATGAAGTTGTAGGGTAGGAGACCTAGGTGTAAGGCAACACAAGATGACGGCTTGGTTCAGGTTTAACTAAAACACATGTACTATAGTATTTTAAAGTAAACCTAAACTTTCAGAATAAGCGTCTACATCAGTAAACTTCTGGCCACTGTATTTGAACTTGTTTCTGCCATTTTTGTCAGTATTCCCTCTCTGCAGAGTCCATATAGAATTCTCAGTTCTCCCTGCATTAGTGGGTGAAGAGTAGCTGTCTCCTATAGAGAACAGGGAGAGAAAAGGAAATTCTGCTCTCTAACTCTGAGCAGTGCTGATGTGAATCAAGCACTTAGATTGAGATAAAAACAATTAATAGCTGCTGCAGCCTCAGTGTATGTCTCTCTGCAGCTCACCACTCCTTTCCCTCCGCTCTCCAAAGACTTCTATGGTCAGCATGTAATTTTATCCTTTAGTGACCAGATAGTCCTTCATAGTCTCTCAAGGCAGATAAAGGCCTCATGCATACGGCCATTGTGCGGCCGTTCCGTGCATTGGAAGCCGCAATTTTCGGTCCCCAATGCACGGGCAACATCCGCGCGGTAGCCGGGATGGATTGAGACCCATTCAACTTGAACGGGTCCGTGATCCGTCCGCACCATAAAATAAAATAGGCACCACATCTCCCAGATTCCCGATCTATTCAAGTGAATGGATCCGCATCCGGGATGCGCGGTGCACGACCGATGCCCGTGTATTGCGGACCCGCAATACGGCCAGGCAACAGCCATGTGCATGAGACCTTAGCATAGAATTCTGAGTGATTTTTAGTTTGTGGATGGGGAGAGCTGATAACTAGAGAAAGGTGCATTTTTCTCTCAAAAATATATGCATTACAAAGTTTCTTCTATTTGCCTCTACTTTTCATTTATGCAAATTTTGTTGAAAGATTAGTGACCAGTTAAACGCTGTATATCATTTTTCACATACCGACGAGGACAGAGAAGAAAAACTGTCCTACTGGAATGTTCAGTATGGGTGAAGAGAGGTTCAGGAACCAGTTAGGCGTCATCGGGAACAAACGCAGGAAAAGTAGAAAAAAGAACAGGCCGCTGCGGTTTTCTTCAATCTGAACAACATTTAGAAACAAAAACAATTCAACCTTCTCAAGCTGACTATTTTGGCAACACAGACTTTTAAATAATTGTATGAAAGATTTTAGATCGGTGGGGTCTGACACCCGGGCGCCGTGACCTCCTCACAGCTCAGTCTCCTACCCTGACTGATCTGATATTGATGACCTACGGTATCTTAAGCATAGGTCATCAATATCAAATTCTCAGAAAACCGTATAACTGTCATTTTTTTTTTTTTGGAGTATTGGATTGTGGTGATTAATATCTCCTTGGTGGCCCCATTTCAACTTTTCACTGTGTATTCAATTACCCCTTAATTCCACAGTTTAGTTCCCTGTACTGCCTACTTTTACCTGTGCTTAAAATCAGGTTGCTATGCATGGTCCTTCTATGTGTTGAAGGACAGGACACAGGTGCAAGGTCAGATTACAGACAGCCAGGGACTGTGTGTAAATGATTACAGCCAGGTCCTCCCCAGCAGCTGATAACAGTGCCTGGGCTGTGTGCACTTCTCCCTGTCCCTGCGCTTGGCAGACGCTCCCTCACTCAAGGACCCCTTTGTGCTGCAGGAGATTAACCCTTTAGGGTGGAGGGCTCTGGTTACTGACACTTTTGGGGGGCTTTTGTTACTGGCTAGTGAGGGCAGGCGGGATTAGCCTCAGGGTGAGGGCAGTGGCGGCCATCTTAACCGAATAGTGAGATTGCAGATAACAAAAGATAAAGCAATAAAATTTAAACAAACTCTTTAAAAAGGGACTGTCTGGTTGGGAATTTTTTATTATTATTATTATTTTTGGTTCCCATTCCGTGACTTCCTGTGTCCTCAGTCAGTCTGTACTTTTTGGCCCCTCTTGACATGGAAAAGTGGCGTGTCAAGTAGGACCAGGAAGTAGAGGCTGACGGGGGAACTGGTAAGTATCAGACCAGAAGTTGTGATTGGCAAGGTTTTTTTGTTTTTTTATAACTTCCCAGCCAGACAACCGCTTGATTGGGACAGTTACCTTATTCTGCAGCATGGCCACCTTCTCAGGAAAATACATGATTACAATCTGTTTTCCAAAGGCTTGAGACAGTAAGTAACAGAACGTGGCACCCAGAGAGGTCAGGGTGCAGCATAGAAACAGGCCCATCCATGGTCCAAACAGCGCCCCAGCAAGTAGGTTCTGCAAAGAAACAAAAAGGGTTTGATCACTGAGAACATATAAATCCATATAGGTACAATAAACCCTACCATGTACACTAACACAGTGTCATTGTGTTCCGATTCTCCCATCGTTGATGGTAGGCTCAGTTGTCTTTCTAACAGTAGCGTACCTCACCCATTGATACCAATTATAAATGGCTTTTGCAGGGCTTTGATGCATTGTGCACTGAGGCTAGTGTGGTTCACACATACATGTACATAGAACATGCATGCCTCCTCCCCATGTATGAAATGTTGCAAATCACACGGCCAGAGTCACAAGCATTTCAGGTTTGTATATAGCTGAAGGACAGGTCCTAGAAATAATTTCTCAGCTTCAACCCCTATTTTTTCAAAACTCTGGGCAGCGCTGTAAGCCACAACATAAAAAGGGACTCACCTGCTTCCCATCACTCCGCTCCAGTACAGAGGGTCCTGTCCAGCTCCTTCCAGTCCCCAATGTGTAAATATTTGGGCAGGGTCACTAGAGTAATTTACTGGCTACAGCAATGACATGTCCTCAAGCGTCACATCATTTCGGGTCATATGCCGCTTGGGGACACGCCACTGCGGAGGCCACTAAGTGGACAAGATCATATCTAATACAAACTGGGGACAGGCAGTAGCTGGAGCAGACCCATTGGCACTGGAGCAGGTGAATGCCTTTTTAATGTGGTACAGTTCTGTCGAAGGCCTACATAATATTGTGGTTGACCCTAGACAACAACACCGTTAAGATTCCTGGGTCTTAATTGGCTAAAGCTAGCCATACACATTGGAGGTACCTAGCAATGTCAATGGGTTTGGCTGACCATCTAATGTAGATGGTGGCCTCCTGAATTCCACCGGCAGCTATCTAATGTGTATGGCTAACATTTCTTTCAGATGCCAAAAACACAGGGCAAGACGTCATGGCCATACACAATCTTTCCACACCAGAGACTATAATACTGCTGATGAGGACAATACTAAGTGACAGCCATTCAAATAGGAAAGTATTTCTTACCTAATGAAAATACTGCAGCACTAGCCAAAGAAAGTCGCACATAAATGCAATAAGTGACTTACCAGAAAGCTGGATCCTGGGATGGCAAAGCTTTGCTTGTATAAGTATGCGCTACAGAACAGGAGGGCGACATATGACTGGTGCTCCCTCTTATAGTCCTGCAGAAAGTCAGCCAGCTCACGGAGTTCATCCAGATCTGAAGGAAACACCAAGGACCTGTAATGGTGACAAGAGGAGCTTCATGATGTGTACTAGAACCTGGCAGACATGGAGGGAGTCGTGCATCTCAAATAAACGTTTTCATGGTGGCAATAGTTTCCTTGCATAAAGTTGGTAAGCAACCAAATATCGTAACCCGAGAGGGCTCACACTGCCCCATTCTGGTCAGCAGAGATGTGCCCTAAAAAGTCTGACACGGGCAGCACTGACTGGACATTGTCACAGTGTGCAAGAATAGAATGAAAGGTATATAAGCATTGGCCAAAAAACAAGTCAGTTTATTCCTACATTTCCAGAGGGAATAACACAGGAACAGCAGAATTCTAGGAGATGTTCCAGAATTGTTCAGCCAAAACCCAGCGCTCATGCTGGAAACTGCCCAAATCCCTGTAAAATCCCATTATAGTCAATGAGGTCTGACGGTGCACAGCCAATTCTGGCTAGGCCGGATGTGGTGAACTATGGCAGTCTGTTACCTTGCCGGAACATCTGGATACCATCTCTGCAGATATGGAAGTAGTCTTAGACCGCCACTGCGTTGCCGATTCTGCAATCTTTGCTGCGCTGTCACACCCCACAGCTGTACAGGCCACAGCCAGTACAGTCACTAAAGTGAGCGCAGCAGAGATGGCGGAAATGGAAGCAGCCGGGTGTCAGCACTGCCATAATGAACATGCTTCTGCAGGTCAGAAGAGGGATTTTTAGTTAAAGCCTGAAGAACCCTTTAATGTGATCCATCAATTAAAGTGTTTGTCGAAGTGTTCAATACTGATGACCTGATAGCTGGGGGTCCAACACCTGGCACGCCCATTAATCAGCTGTTTAAAAAGACTGCAGCGCTCCAAGGGCCACCTAGCCTAGCCGCAGCTCAGTCCTATGCAGGTGAATGGGCCTGACCTGCAATACCAAGCACGGCTACTATACAATGGACGGCGCTGTCCTTGGTATACTATGTGGCAAGGAGGCCATGGTGCTCACCGGGGCGCCGCAGCTTCTTCAGCTGATTGGTGGGGATCTGACCCTCGCACCTCCGCCAATCAGAAACTGATCAACTATACTAGGGATACGTCATCAATATTAAAAACTCAGACAATCCTGATGGAATTGAAAAAAGCCAACTCCTAGCATAGAAATTCCAAAGAAATCCAAGGAAGACATTTATCTGCGTTTTTCCTGCAATATATCAATATCTCGCTGCTTTTGTGATCTGATCTGAAGTCCGAGAGACAGAGCAGCAGTCGGCCCAGGGCTCGGCCTCTCCCTCCCGCAATGGCGATCTGATTTCGCACACACAGGCTCCGACTAAACTTACATATGCCACATCTGCAAGGCTTTCAAGCCCAGGTTCTACCCGTCATCTGATACATTTATTTCGGGGAGAACGCTGGTATAGACAATGCCACTAATGTGACCCTAGGCCTCATTCACACGAATGTAAGCCATCCAAATGCAAATAGCAGCCCGCAATGCACAGCCGTGAGAATCCCCTACTGCGGCACGGCCCCATTCAATTGAATAGGTCCGCCTTCTGCAATATATGGAAAAAGATGTGACATGTCCTATCTTTTGCGGTGCAGAGGCACAGACCCCAAAGCCCACGGAATTGCTTCCGATCCATGCCTCTGCTCCGTATCTTGCAGATTGCGGAACCATTCAAGTCAATGGGTCTGCATCCCCGATATAGAATTCACACGGCCGGTGCCCGTATATTGCAGAACCGCCGTTTGCAGTCCACAATATGGGCACGGACGGCCTACAGTCGCGTGAATGAGGCGGTTGTGGATTGTCCTCAAATAAGTTATCCTCCATATGATTTACAAGTGTTCTCACGCAAAGCACATTCACTTGTACCCAGCCAGGGATTGGCACACATGCCATCACTTTTAATTGGCGCTTATGCTGCTGTATGGCACCCACAGACATCTATGCGGACCTAGTATAATTTTGTGATACAACTCTGTGGGGGGCACCATATGGCAGAAACCATAATACAGTGATGGATACCAACAGTGCCCACTGACAGCGCTGCCCGTGACACTATTCTTACCGTCAAATGCTACATGATCTGAATGGCGCAACGAGAATAGGGCATTATGGCAATAATCAGAAACCTGGGTCCATTATCCTTTGATTTATGTTATGGGAGAACTCTGGATGAAGACTACGCAAATCAGGGTGTAGACCTACGGGCAGTTAGCTATTCAGTGCATGGACTTTGGCATCATTACATATACGTGTCTTTTGCTCTAGATCACAGACTTTAGTATTGTCTCATATACTTGTCACTTGCTCTACATTATGGACTTTCACCGCTGTAAGGCCGAGTTCACACTTCAGTTATTGTGAGCCAAAACCTGTAGTAAAGATAAGGTATAATGGAAAGATCTGCGCCTGTTCTGTGTTTTTGACCTGGTTTTGTCTCACAATAATTGATGGAAATTACTGATCAAATAACTGAAGTGTGAACTCTGCCTTACTAGAGAACAGGTCCAGCAGCTCTTATAAAGCTGTATGCAGATGGGAAGACTGCCCCGTCTGACCAGTAACCCGAAGTCTTACTCCTGGGATTCTGGCACACTGTAATATACACTGTAAGCAATGAAGGAAATTACTTTTCCCCCACTGTTCAAAAGAGATGCTCCCGCTCAGGCGGACTTCATGCGACTATGTAGGATATGGTCACCATGTAATACCACATCTCACCTGCAGGGCCTGGGTTACAGAAGCTGGACCCACAATGACCAAGGGCGTTTACTACCGTGTTTCCCCGAAAGTAAGCCCTACCCCGAAAATAAGCCCTATCTCAATTATCAGGACGGGCTGTAATATAAGCCCTACCCCGAAAATAAGACCTAGTAAATCTCCTTAAAAACGCTTTGTAAATGTTGCCTAGTGTCTCCGTTTGCTGCTACCGTATATTTAAAAAAAAGAAGTTTTCGCTCACTGCTGTCCCGCCGGAGGTTCTCTTCTCTCCTCCTGGCTGATGTCTGCTGCTGCTTCCCTGTTTCATTGCCGCTGACGTCAGCCGTGGATCTCCTCCCTCCAGAAGCCGTCTTCGGCGCGCTGACGTCAGCGGCAATCTCGGCTCTTCATTTTCCTCCCCTCCTCCCGCTGACGTCTGCGCCCCCCCCCCCCCCGCCCTTTTTGCACGGAGCTGGCTGACGCACCTCTCTGTACAGGGACCAATCATCACCTCAGAGAAGAGTACCGTACTGTAAACGCTGTTAAACAGGTATTTTTACAGTACCAGAAATACCTAATGATATAAAAAACGAACTCCTGACCTGATAAGGGGGGGCTCGGGACACAGAATTTTTACCCTAGATTTTAACAGGTTTTTAAGAAAAGAAAATAAGCCCTACCCTGAAAATAAGCCCTAGTGTGTTTTTTTGGACTAAAATTAATATAAGACCCGGTCTTATTTTCGGGGAAACACGGTAACAGATTCTGCTACAATGAAGAGGACCTCTCGCCACTCCTGACATGTCCCTTTTATTAAATCATCGTATTGCCTGCGAAATAAAAACTCTGGAGCATTTTTTTCTTAGAACTCTGCACTGTACTATTGTTCCTCCGATAAAAGTTTGAAATTCCTATAAATATATTAAAAAAACCCAAAAAAAAAAAACCCAGAGTCTTACCGGTTGAGGGGCATGTCCCTACACGCTGACATTGTTCAATCAGGGAGTGGGGACACACACTTTTGGTGGGCATGGCTGGGGTACGCCACACGTTCAGGTATACTGATGCAGTTTTGGAAGTAAAAACCAGGAGTGAATTCATAAAAAGAAGTCGGATCTGCCCTGTATACCTTCTCTGCTTTTATGATCCATTCCCGATTATGGTTTCCAAAACTGCTTTAGGAAACCTGACGTGTGGCTATAGCCTTAAGCATGTTCATACAGTGTCTTTTGCTGTGGACATTTGGCATAGACCCCCACGCTGAAAGTTTGCCGATGCCTGCGTGGTTTCTGCCCCCGATTCACCTGAATGGAAAACAGCGCAGAGTACCTTAAAGCTGTGGCTATGCTGAGAAGGGACGCGTACGTTCTGCGATCCTCAGTGCTGCCTCCGATTAAAACGAGCGGACGGTGGGATTTCAGTGAAATATCGGTGCGGCTGTGCATGCCAAAGTTCCGCAGTAAAACCCACCGTGTAAACAGCCCCTTACAGTTATCCTAAATTCTAGGAGCAATAACAGAGGAACGGCACATAAGCACTAACAACAAAAGCAACAGATTAAATAGCCCTGGATCCGCTCTGTGGCATTCTCCCCCTAATATACACACTTCATGGAGGTCGCTATTCTGCAGATTGCTGCGGTCAGCCTTACGTGAGGTGGCGGGAAGGACTAGAGTGGATGGGCTGTGCGGAGATCATGTGACTAAGGCTGCATTCACATCAAGCTTTTATCCTATACGCCGTATGTATAAAACGGATGCCATACAGTGGCGGCCTTCACCATAGGTTTCCATTGTAAAAAAAAAAAGTTTTTTTTTGTTGGACTGATATGAAAAGCCCCTAAGACAGTAGTAAAAAAAAAAGTTTTTTTTTGTTGGACTGATATGAAAAGCCCCTAAGAAAGTAGCGCCTAGTAAAGTTTTAGGTTTAGGGATCCTCCTAGGTGCCCATACATTCTAGTCACAACCCTGAGGGGACTACCCGTGCGCCATTTTTCATCACGGTGACATGTCACCTATGTAACCACGCCCCTTTATAAGAACTCAGAATATGGCATAAGTGGCTGATGCCTCCCCCATAACGAGTGGCCCATCATGTACATGTTCATTCTGCCATAGCAACTACCATGGCAGACACCAGCCGCTTGGGTCCTGTTCACACGGGCAGTGGCTGGTGTCTGCTACCTGGCACCTACACCAGGACAGAAGTGCACCTTCACCCACCTCTCGGCTTCTCGTCCTCGGCCCGGGCGCAGGCGGGTGCTCAGCACGTACAGGTAGAAGGTGGCGCAGACAAACACCAAGAAGAACCCGGCAAGAGAGCGCATGATCTATTCTCGGCTAGAAGCAGCGGAACAGGAATACCCCGGAACCTGCTGCCGCGGACCACTGCAGCCGGGGATGTCAACTAGCAAGGGCCGGAAGTAAAGGGGCGGTGCACGGTAACCATGGTTACCGAGGACGCTAGGAATCAGTGAATGCGATAAAGGCGGTGCACAGGGCTCTGCTGATAAATCTATCTGGAGGCAATCGCTTCTAACACCTTCCCCCCCCCGCACACACGCGCAGCAAGCACACCCCTACACTATAAACACAGCACGCCCGCGTGGCCACACCCACTAGGCCGGTGATTGGTCTGCTGCGAGCCGGGCTCCTCTTGTGATTGGCTGAGGTGAAGGGGCGGCTTGTTGTGGCTGCCTTTTCACCTGGTTTCTTGCCCGTGAACTTTGCTTTTGGGCTGCAGACGGTGAACATGGCGGCAGCGCGGCGTCTGTCCCACACGGTGGCCGTGATTACCATCAACAACCCGCCTGTCAATTCATTGAGGTAACTGCTAGGACTACAACTCCCGTCATGCATCGCCTGTCCCTGGTTGCACCCCTTAGTCGGGTCATGCATGTACTTTTAGTTCCACGACAGCTGAACAGCCCCCCCCCCCCCTTTACATAGTATCTGAAAGGCTAGGTTGTAGCCAGAGCCAGTACTGCCTGCTGGGAGTTGTAGTTCCACAGCAGCTGCAGGATGCAGAACATGTCCTATACCTTTATACATGCAGTTAGAGCAGTGGCTTCTGGGCAGACAGGCGTGTGATCAGCTGGGAAAGCTCCAGATCCTGGGGTTATGTAACTGTGCAAGTGATGAGACTTTGTACCTTTAGGCTAGAGATACAGTGTCACCTGCCGCGGCCAGGATCGCTGAGTAGCAGTGGTGATCCCATAGAAATGAATGGCATCGCTGCAGCAGTCGCAAGAGATCCAACACGGCTGGACTTGTTCTTGATTGCTGCGGCGATCCCATTTATTTCTATGGGACAGATGTCGCGCGGCCAGTGTAGCCATAGCCTTACTCTGATCCCCAATGACCACCTACCATCTGTCCACGGGATAACTGTTTAATCATTGAGGTCTGACTGCTGGGACCCCCGCTGGTCATGAGGATGGGGTCCCCTGTATGAATGCCTAACTCTGTCCGTCCCATAGAGGTGAATGGAGCGGTGGTCACACATGCCTACCAGGGGTTGCACTCCCAGCAATCATACATTTAAAATAAATGGGCAAATTCCTTAAATGTAACACATTTTAAAAGTTTTCCAAGACTTTATAACCGATGACCTATCCTGTGGATGAGCAAAGCGCGATTCAGATCCTAGATCAGAAGTCGCATCACTCAAAATTTCGGTTTAATACAATGTACTATTTAAAATAGCAGAAACCCGGCGGCTATGGTGCCCGTGAGAGCGGACGCCATGTTTAGGGACTGGACTTCTGCTGTACATATACGACAGAGGTCCTTAAGGGGTTAAAGGGAGTCTTTCACCTATACTGACCGTTATAGAACACTAACACCATTATCAGCATTATAGTCCCCCTATGTGAATGCTACTTACTGTTTAGCTGGCCGTCGCTTATTTTCTTCCAAAAACACTTTTATTCAATATGCAAATTTGTTCTGAAGGTGCACAGGTCCCTCGTCGCTATTCATCTGAAACCCCTCCCCTTTCACCACTGTGGCCCGCCCTAGGCAACCTCCTCCCTTCAGTGTTAAATGCCGCGCCTGCGCTGTGCATCCGAATCGCCGCGCTTGCGCACAGCATTACCCATTATGGGCATCAGCATCCGAGGGTTTATTGCGCATGGGCTGGCCCCAACATCCAGAACTAGCCGGCGGCATCCAAATACCCTAAGACAGGGATGCCCCACCTGCAGCCTTCCAGCTATTGCAAAACTACATTTCCCAGCATGCCCTAATAGCTGTAGGCTGTCCAGGCATACTGGGAGTTGTAGTGTTGCAACAGCTGGAGGGCCGCAGGTTAGGCATCCCTGCCCTAAGGAAAAAAAGGCAGTGAAGGCTCCTGTTCAGGACGCTGCTAGAAAAGTGCGGCCTGATGGTAATAGAGGCTGGAATCCACTTACTTTCCCTTTTTTCGCATTTTGTTATGTTGCGGCTTTGTGGTAAAATAAATAAAAAAATATAAAGTTTTCCTCATTAATCTGCATTCAATATCCCATAACAAGAAAGTGAAAACAGAAATGTAACTTTATTTTTTTATTAAAAAGAGAGAAAAATTTCACATGGACATAAGTTTTCAGACCCTTTACCATGAGACCTGAAATGTAGCACTGGGAGGCCTCTCGTTTCTCTTGATAATCTTTGAAAGCTACACCCCTATCTATATAAAGCCTCACAGCTGACAATACAGAGCAAAAACCAAGCCTTGAGGAGGAAAGAACTGCCTGTAGAGCCCAGAGACAGGATTGTGTGAAGGCATGGATCTGGAGAAGGGTGCAAAATAATTTCTACTGCACTGTATGTAGTATCTGTCAGAGACCTGATTCCTTTCAATTTCTTCTCCGATTCCCTAATTCTGCCTGTACTATTCCATTATGTTTCCTAATTTGCTTTGCATAACAGGATTTTCTGAGGCTTCTTTCACATTGGCAGCAGCCTTCTCTGGCAGGCTGTTCCGGTGGGTGAACAGCCTGCCGGTTCCGTGCTGCCGGAAGTCCACTCCGGCCCCATTGACTATAATGGGGGTGGGTTGGAGTTCCAGCCGCAGCACAGCAAATATGCCGAGAGGCAGCCGGAATAAAACTATGACTGTCCCCATTATAGTCAATGGGGCCAGAGCGGACTTACGGCGGCACGCATGCACTAGCAGCAGCATGGATCCGGCAGGCTGTTCGCCCACCGGAACAGCCTGCCAGAGAAGGCTGCTGCTAATATGAAAGTAGCCTACGTTCAGTAAAAACTCAGGTAGCCCTTATAAATGGTCTAGAATAACAAAAGGAGGGATACTTGGTTACCCTTTCCTCCATTACGTCCAGCTGATGACATCATCTTCCTGACTGCACCAGTGAAGTTCCATGCTCACCATGCAGCCAATTACTGACCTCAGCAGTACAAGGGAAATAACTGCTTGGCTGCAGAGGTGACCTGTGTGCATGGAACGTCAGCGCTGCAGTCAGGAAAATGATTTAATCGGGAGCGAGGATCGGAGCGCAGCACTGGAAGAGCGGGAGAAAAGGGGTGAGTATTCTTTTATTTTTGACTATTTACAGGGGCTACCCCAAATTTAATTTGACTCTGACCTTGTTACACTGAAACGTTTAAAGGGGTTATTGAGGCTACAGGATAGGTCATCAATATGAGATGGGCAGAGGTCCACCTCCCAGCACCCCATCTGATCAGCTGTTCGATGGGGCCGTTGTACTTGTGCAAGCGCTGCGTCCTGTTTGATGTTTACCTGCATGCCGTCTCCATTGTAGCAGCGGCACAGTGTGAATTCTTCTTCCTCTCCAGTTCACTGGAATGGTGTGAACAGCTGTAATTACACCCCCACTACAATAGAGACCGTACAGGAAAACAGAATGAGAAAACGGCAACCACATGACCTCTTCAAACAGCTGATTGGTGGAGGTGCTGGGCGTCAGACCCCAACAGATCTGATATTGATGACCTATTCTGAAGACAGGTTATATATATTCTATATATGTGCCGGTTCTGGTTTTGGCAGCACCTGGCTGTCCTTAAATAGGCAGCTGGGCTCAGCAGAGATGTCTGTTTTTGAGATCTTAGGCTTTGTGCCATGCTGGAGGGCTGAGGGCCGCACGCTGGGGAAACAGGCCCCCTAAAGCCTGCTGTGGACTACAGGAGGCAGAACTGCCAGCAAGGTGACTTGTGTTATATGAACTTTCCATTGTGTGTGAATTAACACCAAGACTGCAAAGTTACGTGCTGTTTTGTGCAATTGCCTCAAGTGTGAATAAACACTGACGTTTTGAGTTAAGAACTTGTATTTTGCCTCTGTAGTGTGCCCGCTTACCCCATCTACCAGAGTGAAACCATATAATATATATATATATATATATATATATATATATATATATCTCCTGGACAACCATATAACTTGCTCTTTCTCACATTTTTCTTTTCCTTTCTCAGCTCCTCTGTTCGTCATGCACTAGTGAAGGAATTCGGAGAAGCCAGTAAAGACCCGTCCGTTAAGGCCATTGTGCTGTCTGGGGCCAATGGAAAGTTCAGTGCCGGTATGTTTCATCTAAGCCGGATTTCTTTCATTTATTGACTGTTGGCCAGCCAGCAGAAGTATATTAGGGCAGTGTTCCTCAACTCTAGCCCTCAGGGCCCATCTGCCGGTCATGATTTCAGAATATCCCACAGAATGTATATCCGTGGTAAGTCCTGAGGCATTGACACTAATTATATTACCTTCTCAATGCCAAGGAAAACCCGAGGACACCTATTTGAGGAACATTGTGCTTGGGAATTACTTAAAGGGTTTCTGTCATGAGAAATAACGCTATGTAGCTGAGTGATGTCAGTGATGTGCTAATGTCAGCCGTACATCACAGTATGCTTTATATCTCCTTGCCTGCCGCTCTTCTCTTAAAATAAAGACTTAAAAAATATGCTAATGAGCCTCTAGGTGCTAGTGGGGGGTAGGGCTGCAACGATTAATCGATGTAATCGATTATATTCGATAACTGGATTCGTTGTCGACGAATCCAGTTATCGAATAATCGCCGATTCGTTGCTATTCGGGCGGGCGGGCGGTCGCTGCATCTTTATTTTACCTTTTTACAATGACGCTCCCGCTCCTGTAACAGCCAGGCAGAGCGGACGGCGGCGTAACGTCACTCACTCACGTGACACGCCTGCTCCGCCTCCTTCATTCATGAAGTGGGCGGAGCAGGCGCGTCACGTGATTGAGTGACGTTACGCCGCCGTCCGCTCTGCCTGGCTGTTACAGGAGCGGGAGCGTCATTGTAAAAAGGTAAAATAAAGATGCAAGCATCGGGGCCGGGGCTGTTAGGGGGAAGGGGGAGGGGGGATCTGTCTATGGCACTGCTATGGGAAGGGGGGTCTGTGTATAGCACTGCTATGGGGAGGGGGGAGGATCTGTCTATGGCACTGCTATGGGGAGGGGGGGTCTGTGTATAGCACTGCTATGGGGAGGAGGGGGGGTCTGTGTATGGCACTGCTATGGGAAGGGGGATCTGTGCACTGTTATGAGGAAAGGGATCTGTGCACTGTTATGCCCATAACAGTGCACATATCCCCCTCTCCATAACTACGCCGTCCACAGATCCCCCTCTCCATAACTACGCCGTCCACAGATCCCCCATAAGTGTCGTCCACAGATCCCCCATAACTACGCCGTCCACAGATCCCCCATAAGTGTCGTCCACAGATCCCCCATAACTACGCCGTCCACAGATCCCCCATAACTACGCCGTCCACAGATCCCCCATAACTACGCCGTCCACAGATCCCCCATAACTACGCCGTCCACAGATCCCCCATAACTACGCCGTCCACAGATCCCCCTTAACTACGCCGTCCACAGATCCCCCATAACTACGTCGTCCACAGATCCCCCATAAGTGTCGTCCACAGATCCCCCATAAGTGTCGTCCACAGATCCCCCATAAGTGTCGTCCACAGATCCCCCATAAGTGTCGTCCACAGATCCCCCATAAGTGTCGTCCACAGATCCCCCATAAGTGTCGTCCACAGATCCCCCATAAGTGTCGTCCACAGATCCCCCATAAGTGTCGTCCACAATTTGTTTTAATATGGCCTTTGAACATAATTTTTCAAGTAAGATCATATAAACCTCTCTGTATTGTAATTTTGTCGTTTTTCCCGATTAATCGATTAATCGTAGAAATTAATCGGCAACTAATCGATTATTCAAATAATCGTTAGCTGCAGCCCTAGTGGGGGGTTGCTTCAGCACCTAGAGGCTCGGTCAACTCACCCTTTGGCACACCCATGTACACTTGACTTTCGAGTTCTCCTCCTTAAATCCCGCGCCTGCGCCACCCTTTAAGTATTCGGTGCAGGCATAGTGAGTGAAGCCTAAACAGAAGGCACAGGCAAGGGATTTACAGGACGATGAGGAGAACTCGAAAGTCATTAAACTGGACCTGGGTGTGCCAAAGGGTGCGTAGACCGAGCCTCTAGGTGCTGAAGCAATGCCCTAATAGCACCTAGAGGCTCATTAGCATATTTGTAAAGTCTTTAATTTAAGAGAACGGTGGCAGGCAGGGAGTTATAAAGCATACTGTTCTGTACTGCTGACATTAGCACATCGCTCATGTCAGTCAGCTACATAACGTTATTTATCATGACAGAAACCCTTTAAAGGGGTTGTGCCAAATTCCAAACTTATTTACTGTCCACTAGATAGAGAATAAGTATATGATTGGTGGGGTCCAACCACTGGTACCTCAAATGATCATCAGGACTGGGGTCCCATGCCTCCCATAGGAAGAGAGTGGCAGGTCACACATGTCCGCTGCCGCTCCATTCATTCTCTATGGGACTACTGGGAATAGCAAAGTGCTGTGCTCAGCTATCCCGAGAGGTCCCATAGAGAATGACCAGAGCATCAGCGGACATGTGTGACCTGCCGCTCTCTCCATATGGTGACATGGGACCCCCAGCTTCATGATCTGTTCTCTGTGGATAGGGGATAAGATACAAATCTAGGAAGTGCCAACATCAGTGGGTTAACGTGTAACAAGCTTTGCACATGTTTAAGCTAATAGCTCTAGACGCTGAGTGTGGAGTGTTTAGTTTTTATTCTGTCAGAACTCAGTCTTGTACATTCCCAATGCTTCACTTGACTCTGCTGTCCTGGGAGCAGGAGTGGGATCTACTCATGGGGCCACCCAGCAAACCTTGCCTTTTGAGTCAGTGTCCCTTCTGGACACAACCTCAAAATAAAAATGGTGTAAAATAACAAGAGTAATACCTTACCTTTCCCCTGCCGATCCTGTTCCGATTCCCCGCCAGCCTCTGTTCTTCCTGCTCCAACAATGATGTGTTGGTACTTCATTTGACCACGGCAGCCAATTGCTGGCCACAGCAGTGACCTCAGTGGTGTTCACACATGTCGCCTAAACACATAATCTCCTCTTCAATCCTGCGTGTATTGTCAGAAAGCTGTCTTCACTATGGAATTGCTATATAAAGGGGTTGTCTGGGCTATAAGATCAGTGGGGGTCCAACAACACATTCAGCTGTTTGAGACAGTGTGTAGAGAGTGGAAGCAGAAGGCTCCGTACACTCTGATGTTTGGCGCCGGCTCAGCTGCCGTACCCCATGCACTGTATAATTACTGGCATCGGCGGCTGTCCAAAGCAGCTGATCAGTGGGGATGGAGAGTGTCATACCTTCACAGATCTGATATTGAGGATAGGTCATCCATATCTGGAGCCCAGACAACCATTTTGTACCTAACTGTTATTGTACGTGGAGTTTTTGTAATCCCCTTATTTGTTTTCTCAGGTGCAGACATCCGTGAATTTGCCACCTCTGCCTTGAAAACCGCCTCCTTAGAAGACATAAATGCAACAATTGAAGCTAGCAAGAAGCCTGTAGTGGCCGCTATTGAAGGCGTTGCCCTTGGTGGAGGGCTTGAGCTAGCCTTGGCATGTCACTACAGAGTGGCGCATATACAGGTAACTGCATAAAACTACTTTCACACTAGCGTTTTAGTTTTCCGGTATGGAGTTCAGCCATAGGGGCTCAATACCGGGGGGAAAAAAAAACTCTTCAGTTTTGTCTCCGTTCATTGTCAATAGGGACAAAACTGAACAGAACCGAATCCGTTCCGTTTAGTTGCGTTCCCATACTGGAGGGCAAACTGCAGCATGTTGCGGTTTGCTTTCCGTCCTGGGATGCAGAGCAAGATGATCCGGCATGACCCCCAATGCAAGTCAATGGGGACATATCCTCTGTCCTCCTTTTGACTTTCAATGGAGTTCATGACGGATCTGTCTTGGCAATGTTAAAGATAATACAACCGGATCCATTCATAACAGATGCAGATGGTTGTGTTATCAGTAACTGGAGCATTTTTGCTGAACCCTGCCGGATCAAGTAAAAACGCTACTTTGAAAGTAGCCTAACTGCGTTCTTTTTTTTTTTTTTTTTTTTCTTTTCTTCCTTTTATTATGTCTGTCTTGTCCCTCCATATGTGAAAAAAGGGGCAGTAACGTGTTAAAACTTATAGTTTAGTTTATTAGGACAATTTAATATCCCTAACTGGGAAAAGAGAGCCCCTACCAGACAAACTAAACAAACATATACAAACAACGGCAAGGGACCTAGTTAGATAGGTCACCTTTAGGTCAGATCAACTTGGGCCCTTGAGGTGGTGCGTAAGTGTTACTGACCAGAAACATACACTGTGTTAGGACCACGGCGGTGTGCCTGAGGTCTGATAATATGCCATTAGGCAAAAGTAACAGGGTAGATCTTACCGGTAATGGACGCCCGGACCGTGTAGTCCAATGCTCAAGGGAAGGAATTTCTTTGCACCTGAACGTGTCCTTCAATGGGTTAAACCTTGGTAGCTGAGGGCCACAGGGAAAAATCTAATCTATCCTGTTTTTGCCCTACTTGGCCTATTGTGCCCTAGGTAACCTCCTAACACGGGGTTCTATCTCCGCAAGGGGTGGCCCCGCCCGGAACCTGACCCTGAATAATACACCCTAGATGACCCTGTAAGGACAGGGGGCTTGGTCTATCAGGGTGTAGAAAACTAATATTAGTGAACAAGTCAAGGTCCCTAAGGACTAATGTTGATGGATATATTCATAGTCCCTACGTGTTTCATTTAGGAATATATCAAACCTTAAAGGGGTTGTCCAGGTTCAGAGCTGAACCCGGACATACCCTTATTTTCACCCCGGCAGCCCCCCTGAGCCTAGCATCGGAGCATCTCATGCATCTCAGGCTCTTGTGTTTTCAATAACACACTGCCGGGCGGTAACCTCCGCCCAGCAGTGTGTTCGGTGACGTCACTGGCTCTGAGGGGCGGGCTTTAGCTCTGCCCTAGCCGTTTTACTGGCTAGGGCAGAGCCAAATCCCGCCCATCAGTGCCGGTGACGTCACCGGGGTTCCTGTCAGCCCCATAGAGAGCCCGGTATGTCACCGGAACTCAGAAAAATGCCTTTGCCCTGTGCAATTTAGCGCAGGGCAAAGGAGAGCATCGGAGCATGAACTGCTCCGATGCTCATGTCAGGGGGGCTGCCTGGGTGAAAATGGAGGGCTGTCCAGGTTCAGCTCTGAACCTGGACAACCCCTTTAAGGGAACAAGATACCTCTACTTCTAGAGGACCCCCTAACTCATCAGGGGACAGGGGTCACGAGTAGAGGAAAAGCCCCCACTCCTATACCAGCTGGATGATAATTACAGATGGAGGAAGGGGAAAAGAGTAAAGGTTGCGCAGGCTTGAATGGACGTATATAGTCCAAATCAGCCCAGATAGTGTGCATCACATTAAGTGAGGGTATAGGCTGCTCGGGGGTGGCAGTATGCTCATTGCAGATGGTAAGGTGGGTTTTCAGGTTACTCTTGAAGCTTTGGATGTTGGGGGAGAGCCGGATGTGTTGGGTAGTGAGTTCCAGAGTAGGGGAGAGGCACTTGAGAAATATTTTAGATGATTGTATGAGGAACAGATGAGGAGGTCCTGTGAGGATCTGAGATTACTTGTGGGGATGTATCGAGAAAGCAGGTCTGAGATGTAAGGAGGGGACAGGTTGTGAACGGCCTGATATGTAGTTGTAAGTATTTTAAACTGAATTCGCTGGACAGTGGGCAGCCAATGGCCGACGGGGATGAGCCTCCGTAGCAAAATTATATAGTCACAACCTACAGGGGTCTTGCTATCTCCAAGAGACATCTGGAGATAGCAAGTGGAGTGCCATGCCATATGGGCCGTAAGACCCTAAGGTCTGATTTCTTGGGAGGCATGCACTAAAACTGAAGCATGTCACTGTAAGGCTCTGTTCACCTCCCATTCGGGTATTGTGCTCTGTATTAACTTTTCGAAAGTTGATACACAGCGTATATATCTTCCAGTTCAGTACATTTGTGGTAAATAACCTTAAACTGGTATTCCACTTGGTAAAAGAGAACTATCAGATCGGTGGGGGTCCTGCTGCTGGGACCCCCACCAATAACGAGAATGCAGCAATCGCCTCCTCAGTATAATCACACTTCTCTATACTGAATCAATGTCTGCAAACAATAACTTTTAAACATGTCAAAAGTTTTGAATTGCCCTATGAACGAGATTCATTCATTGCTCGGTCATTGGGTAATCGGCGGCAGTATAACACTGCAAGATATTTGCTAAAGAGTGTTACTACGAATGCTCGTTAACGATCATCTGGCAGAGAATCTGCCAGCCTAATACAGGCTTTAAATAGTTAAGGGGGTTGCAGAAGTGTTAGCCCACTGAATAATATCCAAAACGTTTGTAATATTCTGTAGGCTGGGACCTCTCTGCCGGGGATAAATTTGACCTGGTCCCTTTTGATTAAATCAAGAAGGAGCACATTGAGACATTTTACGGAAGGATCTAGGTAAATTGGCGGGAGGGAGCAGGTTCTTAGTTTTTGGGATCACTCCCCCTATTGCATCTAGAAAGTCTGCGGGCATCTGCTTCCCATGGAGCATATTATTACAGAAGGAGTCAATATGAGTGAGTAACGTAGGGCAGAAAGTCCACCTAGGACTGGGCGTTTACTCGGCTTTAACAGTTTGATTGTGTCTTTGATTTTGTCCTGCATAATTGGGAGGTTGAGTCTCTTGCAGTTTGATATTTTCAGAAGGGACATTTGACTGAGGAAATCGGCCACTGGTTGCGCAGTCCTTGTAGATTGTGCTATTCAATGTGGCATAGAAATGATAAAATACATAATCCATTCTAGACAGGTGTGATGTAACATGGCCAGGTCTAATTTGGATTTTTTTGAACCCGATTAAGCTTCTGCCTATTACAAAGCATTTGGGCTAATAACTAGGGATGAGCGAAAATCTGTTTTCAAGTTCGGCGTACAAGGTTTGGATTATCTAAGGATTCCGTTATGGATTCCGCTGCCACGGACCATACATTATCAGAATCCATAACTGAATTCTTATGTCCCGAACCTTGTACGCCGAACTTGAAAACACAAGTTCGCTCAACATCTAATAACTTTTCCATAAATGGACGGGGCAGAGATGAGGTCTCTGGAATTTTTTGGACCAGGGCGGAGGCCGGGATCGGGGGGAATGTTCTTCTCCTTCCTCCTCTAGATGCCCGGCGGGGGGATTGGTAGCTGCAACCCTGGTGGAGCTCTGGGCTCCAGGCTTGCTCCTCTTCATCGCGTCCCTCGCAATGAAAAGGGTAACAAGGGATTTTAGTCACCAGCAATGAATGATATGATGCACGACAATATCGCCATTTTCTTTAGAAGTGTGACCTAATTATAGGAACAAAATAGTTTTATTTTAATCAGCGTCTTTTAAATACATGTATGACTGTTGGAGTTCATTTTAAATAAATGTCGTTAGCTTGAATTAATTCATGGGTCCAGACTTTATAAACTAAGTATCAGGGTATGTAGGGCATAAAGCAGGGATCTAATAGCACTTACTATTTTTTTTCTGGGCGCTGCTCCGTTCGCCCGCAGTGAGCCCCATTAAATTCTCCCGCCCTGTATGCTAATTTTCGCATCTGAACAGGGAGAAGGAGATGATGGATCTCTATAACGGAAAGGGAAAGTGCTGGTGTGAAAGAAGCCTAATAAAGTTTCTTATCCAGAATCGTGTAATTATCTTCAGGATGCATTTTTCTCTAATAAGATATATTACAAGGTTTCTTGTATTCGCCTGTGCTATTGAAAGTACAGAGACCATTTCATCTCTTATTAACCTATTTGGTTGTTACAATTTTGGATTACCTGCATACCCACCGCTAGACGCAGCCCGTTTTGTATTGCCAACCTGATGGTCTTCAGTTTGCCATAAAAATGGCCCCCATTCTTCTGATATACTGCAGGGCAGTCACCAAGAATGTCATCTTCTAAACATCTGAAAAAATACATATAAGGTGCATGGAGCAACACCTGGGATATTCAAAAGACGAGGGGGGGGGGGGGGGTATGAAAACCACTCGCCTCGAGCTGTTGGGGTGGGTGCACAACCACCTTACATGTCAAATAGGGGTACTTAAAGCTGCTGCCCCGTTATCTCACAAGACAAAATCTGGCTACAGAGTAGCAAAAGAAACAAAGAAAGGGGAGTCTTCTCATGGTCACTGCTTGGCAAAGAAACTTTCCACTGTGTAGTCTTGGTATATCAGTTTTTGTCTAAAATGCCAACGCATTTTGGGTCTTCACCACCCTCTTCTCAGGCGTCAGACAAACTTGTTCGGCTTGAGCAGAGTATCCTGCACGGATGTGCTGGGCAAAGGTTTGAGCGGAGCGGACATAGGCAGTAGAAGTGATGTTTGCTCCTGCCAGTATTGCAGAACACAGAATCTGTACACCACATACATGGTACAGTGTGCGGAAGAATCCGCATAGATCGATACCTTGGACAAAGCGGTACTTTGATTCCATACATCAGAAACAAGGTAATCTTCATGACAAGGCTGATGTGGAACGGTACTACATGGTCCTAGTAAGTTGGCAGTAAGGGTCATCAGTGATGGGCTGAGTGCGGTATCATTTTATCTACATACAAGTGATTTGTTAAGTTTTCTGTCGCAGCTATTACGGAGCTGTGTAGACACTGCTGCTTGCTTGTTGTAACTAGCGCCGGTGGTTAATTCATTTTATGTTAGTGTATGGCCTCTTTCACACGGGCGTCACATTTTGGCTCCGGATGCGTCCTGGGTGCATTGCGGCAAACCTGCGCGAGTAGGTACGCAATTTCAGTCAGTTTTGACTGTGATTGCGTTCCGTTCAGTTTTTATCGCGATGATAAAAAACTGAAAGTGGTACCCATACCAGAACCCTGACTTCTTCACTGAATATATCTGTAAAGAATAAATCAAGGCAACTGGACGTACTGTAGATTTCTTGAAAACGTTTCACTCGTTCTTCCAACGAGCTTTCTCAATTCTGAGTGATTGTACAAAAATTCTGGGAATAAATATGTAACTGAATCCACATCTGGTAATTAGACCCAGCATTGGGTCAAAGGTATTGATTCCATTATCCTAATTGGAGTCAGGTGATAAAGACTTCCCAGAAAAAGGTGTCAAGACAGCATTGTATGTGGCAGACAAATGAGAACCTTCACAGACTTCTTCACTGAAGTTCAGGTTTGGGTTCAAGGTTGTGTAGATGTAACATGGTTATAAGGGAAAATAATAGCATTCTTAGTACAGAATGCAAAGTAAAATAGGGCTGGAGGGGTTAAAAAAAAAAAGAGAAAATTAATTTAACTCTCCTTAATCCACTTGTTCGCGCAGCCCGGCTTCTCTTCTTTCTTCAGGACCTGGGTAAAGGAACTGTGGTGACGTCACTGCGCTCATCACATGGTCCGTCACATGATCACCACAGGTCCTTTTTCCTCACAGATCAGCAAAGAAGACAGAAGAGAAGCCAGGCTGCGCGAACAAGTGGATGAGGCGAGTTAAATATTTTTTTTTTAACCCCTCCAGCCCTATTGTACTAGGCATTCTGTATTAGGAATGCTATTATTTTCCCTTATAACCATGTTATAAGGGAATATAATAATGATCGGGTCCCCATCCCGATTGTCTCCTAGCAACCGTGCGTGAAAATCGCACCGCATCCGCACTTGCTTGCGGATGCTTGCGATTTTCACGCAGCCCTATTCACTTCTATAGGGCCTGCACAAAATAGAGCTTGATGCGATTTTTATGCAACGCACAAGTGATGCGTGAAAATCACCGCTCATGTGCATAGCACCATAGAAATGAATGGGTCCGGATTCAGTGCGGGTCCAATGCGTTCACCTCACGCATTGCAGCCACACGGAAATTTCACCCTTGTGAAAGAGGCCTATGGGCTCTGTATGCGCTGCAGTGAAGGACCTGTTTTAGCAGTAAAGCAATAAAATATATTACAAAATATTTCAGGGCATTTGGAACTTTTTACATGTTTAGGTACACTTTAACTGTACTTTCTAATAGTTTTTTTTCTGCTTCACACATTTTCACAGCTGACCATAACCCCCCCCCCACCCTGCCTTAAAAGTAACACGCCACATTTTTAGCACTTTTATTTGCGTTTTTACGTGTGGTTTAGGTGATTTATTATTTTTATTTTGTAGGTGTTTTTGTTTCCATGCTCATGTAACTCATCATTCAGAATACATCTGCCCAAGTCATTCCTGTTGCATTACCTGACCATTATTCTTTTTTGACCACCTTTTAAATCCATAGTTCTCTAGCATACTTTGATTTCCAGTCATAGACTTAAAATTTACTCGTAAAAGATTTAGCTTTTTGAAAAAAAAAGAATTTGTTTGTCAGTTAGTTTATTACCCCAACTAATGTGCATCAATAAAGAATTTTTCTATTGCAGAGTGTTGTGTATAAATATCTTGACATCGTATAAATGACAGAAAACAATAATGTGGCATATAACTGTGGCTTGCATCTTCTCATGCTGTGCTTTGATTACAGTCCCGGGTGGGTCTTCCTGAAGTACTAATTGGCATTCTGCCAGCAGCCGGAGGAACACAACGCCTACCCCGATTAATTGGTGTTCCTGCAGCTCTAGATGTGATTGTACGAGGTGATTATTTTTTATTTATGCACAATTAAGAAATTAAAGAATACAAGAATATATCTTCCCAAATTCTCCTATTAAAAGCTGAAAACATGGATAAATTTAACTGCAGAGTTTCCCAATTTTTTTGTAAAAACAATACGACTTAATTGAAAAATGTATTAAACCATACCTCCAGTGAAAAATAAAGTCACTGCTTAGATTCTCATGTGACATACATTCGTGAAACCATTCCCTTTTGAAAGCTCAGCCATTTATGATGCAGACGTTTCTTTTCCCATAATGCAGCCCGATCATTGTCACTGTGTCTACAAGCCTGCCAGTGTGGATTATGTTTTCTAGACTTCATCTTGCCCATACTGCAGAAACTTGAGTCAGTGCCAATGCTGCTGTAATCTCAGGACTTTATTAGCTAGCATGTCCATTCTACAGACACAGACTACAAAGACCTGTAATTTTGTTTGAGTTAAAGCAAGTTATTTTAGCCACCCCTCAGTATCTCTTGCTCTCTGCTGCTGTAGCGGATATCTGCAGGGAGGAAGTAAAGGGCTGCAGTAATTCAAATCTACTTTGCCTCCTATTAAAATTAATGAAGTGTGCCACTTGTGCGTAAATAAAGTTGTCAAACTCTGAGCACTACATCTTTAATTCCAGTTTAAAAACTAATTTACACACTGAGGTGCATACCGTATGAGGTTTTTTAATGGATCAGTAGAGGTATGCTGTACATTTCTTCTCATGGAAGGGGTTGTCCAGCTAAATAAAGAATTTTGGGGGTCATTTATTAAACAGAAATATTCCTAAATTAGGTGTGTTTCTGGTGCAAATTGGCGACCTCTCCGTGCTCACGCCAGGTCCAAAAAATAAATAAAGTGGGCGTGGTAAGGGGTGGGCTGGCAGATCCCTATCATTAATCATTGGTTTAGGTGCAGAAAATGTCAAAAGGAAGCTGTCTTACATTTAGGCCACTTTCACACAGGCGAGTATTCCGCGCGGATGCGATGCGTGAGTTGAACGCATTGCACCCGCACTGAATCCCGACCCATTCATTTCTATGGGGCTGTGCACATGAGCAGTGATTTTCACGCATCACTTGTGCGTTGCGTGAAAATCGCAGCATACTCTATTTTGTGTGTTTTTTCACGTAACGCAGGCCCCATAGAAATGAATGGGGTTGCGTGAAAATCGCAAGCATCCGCAAGCAAGTGTGGATGCGGTGTGATTTTCACACACTGTTGCTAGGAGACGATCGGGATGGAGATCATGGTTATAAGGGAAAATAATAGCATTCTGAATACAGAGTACATAGTAAAATAGCACTGATGGGGTTAAAAAAAATAATTTACCTCACCTTAATCCACTTGATTGCGCAGCCGGCATCTCTTCTGTCTTCTGTGCTGTGTGCAGGAACAGGATCTGTGGTGACGTCACTCCGGTCATCACATGGTCTATCACATAATCTTTTACCATGGTGATGGACCATGTGATGACCGGAGTGATGTCACCACAGGTCCTGTTCCTGCACACAGCAAAGAAAGAAGACAGAAGAGATGTCGACTGCGCGATCAAGTGGATTAAGATGAGTAAAAAAATTTTTTAACCCCTCCAGCACTATTGGACTATGCATTCTGTATTCAGAATGCTATTATTTTCCCTTATAGCCATGTTATAAGGGAAAATAATGCAATCTACAGAACACTGATCTCTAGCCCGAACTTCTGTGAAGTTCAGGTTTGGGTACCAAACATGCCGATTTTTCTCATGCGAGTGCAAAGCGCATTACAATGTTTTGCACTCGCGCTGAAAAATTGCGCATGTTCCCGCAATGCACCTGCACCTTTTCCCGCAACGCCCGTCTGAAAGAGGCCTTAGAAGCAGAGTTGGAGCTGCCGAGTTTATGAAAAGGCCGGAGCCACTTCATAACTCTGGTGGATCCACCGCCAGTGCAGGGCCTTAAGACTGGCGTCTAAAACGCTGTTCTTAATAAATGTTCCCCTTTATGTCTTCAAACTAGAGCATATAGCATATAATAATGTACTTGAATTCACATAGTTCTCCTGAGCTGAAGATGGCCGATCCATTCTCAGCAGGCCCACTTTAAGACTGGGTTGTTTATATTATTCAGTTCTGCTGGAATAATTGGAGATCTGTATGTTATTTCCCTGCAGGGAGACACGTTCCTGCTACTGAAGCATTACAGCTGGGCATTGTGGATGAGGTTGTAAAGGGTGATGCTGTTAATGCAGCCATACATCTGGCCCGGAAGGTTATAGGTAAGTGTGTAGACCACTGCAGTTCTGTCAACTGTAATAAAAAAAGTAATTCTAGAAATGAGCTAATTTACAAGATGTTTGACAGATCCAAGTGTAAATGGGCTTTCTGAGACTTTTATACGGATGACCTATCCTCTGGATACTTGGTGGAGCTCCAACACCCAGGACTCTGCTGATCAGTAGTGCTGCGGCCTTCTCACCGCTCGCCAAGTACAGCTCTGTACATTGCATAGTGGCTGTGCTTGGTATCGCAGCTCGGCCCCATTCACTTCTGTGGGCCTGAACTGTGCCTATGCCGCGTGACCCATGATCGTGACGTCCTGTGGCCTAGGATAAGCTACGAGAAGGCAGTGGCCCTACTGCGAGCGCCAATTCCTTCCGAAACAGCTGGTTAGTGGGGGTCCCAGGTGTTGAACACCCGCCAAGAGGATTGGTCATTAGTATAAATGTCTCCCAAAAAACAGTTTGTGAATAATTTTGTCATTTACCTACTGTTGCAATAAATTGGCTAACAGGATTTTCAGGTCTGAGATTTATTTAATATTTTTTGAGTCTCTTTGAACAATACCTTTCTTGTTAGAAGGGTCCCTCAGCTGTAATATATGGAGGAACCCCACAGGAAGTGTTCAGCTTCCCTGCAGCACCACCGCAGGGGATATGAAGCATTACACGTATAAAATCAGTGAGTGGTTGGTAATGTACACATCTGTTGGCCTCTACAGAATGGGAGACACGATGGCTAACAAATGAGGATGAAACGAAGGCTCAATTCTAGATTGCGTCACATTTAGAGTTCAGAACACACTTAAATAGCGGGGAGGATACTTCAAGCTTCTGTTCACTTCTGTCTTATTTGTAAAGTGATCGGAGGTGAGCACTGATATCTGTGCCACACAAGCACAGCTGACGTCTGGGTACTAAGTGTGTGTGTGTGTGTATATATATATATATATATATATATATATATATATATATATATATATATATATATATATATATATATATATATATATATATATTTATTTTTCTTTCTTATTTTCACTGATGACGGCACCATGAGAGAGAGACAGGATCTGTCCCTGCAGAATAAACGGCGGAGACTCTCTTTCCCACCTGTCTCAGGGAAGCCTGCAGGTGAATGACTGAAGACTTGGCTTCTGCCCCTGTGAGCGTTCCTATGCATGTGGCATACCTGCTATCCCTGTAACTGCACAGGCAGCATCACCGATGTGCCCGAAGGGAGCAGAGATGCAGCAGCCTCTGGTGGTAGTCTTGTATGTTGTGCTTGGCGGCATCAGTGGTGCGCTACAGGCAGTTAGAGGCCTTCCCCGCGGGATGGAAGGACGCTTCTGGATCAGTATGCGACTGGGAAGGAGTGACGTTAGCGCATAATGTTGGAACGTGGTGCAGGAAGTGATGTCTGTGGTGCACATTTTTAAAGTTGGCTTAGTGGTGGTTTTGTGTTGCTACATTGGATTATCCCGGTATTAAAAAAGGTGGCACTGGTTGATTACAAAGGACCATTATCCTGACCATGGAGGAACAAAGGAAAGATAATCTTGAGGATTTGGGAGCTACTCCTACCGTGGTACCTCTGAAGGGGGGGGGGGGGGTGAGTGGCCTTGGGCCAAAACTATATATGGTTATTTATGGCTGGTATTTCTGTGGTCTCAGGTTAAGTCCAAGAAGGCTGTCACTAAGGAAAAATAAGGAATGTGTCCTATGCAGATTCTCTTCACCCCTTGATTATGAGAAAAAAATTATGTCAACCATGCAAAACAGTGGAGGAGGAGTCCCCCTCTTTTTACATACAGTATTTTTCACCCCATAAGGCTAGTTTCACACTAGCGTTCTGTTTGAAGGAGCTCACGAGCGGACCCGAACGCTTCCGTCCAGCCCTGATGCAGTCTGAATGGATGCGGATCCGCTCAGACTGAATCAGTCTGGCGGCGTTCAGCCTCCGCTCCGCTCAGCAGGCGGACACCTGAACACTGCTTGCAGCGTTCGGGTGTCCGCCTGGCCGCGCGGATCCGTCCAGACTTACAATGTAAGTCAATGGGGACGGATCCGTTTGAAGATGCCACAATATGGCTCA